>NC_056733.1:149077978-149105478 GCF_019279795.1 Protopterus annectens | reverse complement strand
TTTTAAAATGGACTAGAATTTGGCTTTTGCTGGAGGAGATGAAAGGTCCTGTTTATTGTCAGATGCATGTTATGCAGTCTTAACAGGAAACTAAAGTTAAGATACTGAAAGAAGTCACTGTAGAAGCTGAAAGGGAAAATCTATAGCACTTGATACAGCACTTTCTCAGAATGTTCAAGCCATTAACATAATGAAGGATTAATGACTGATGCCTGTGCAGAGACATGAGAAATACAGACCTATACTGATAAACTCTCTAAAAGAAGAAAAGGAACCACAACAGAGTCCTAGGTTTCCCTCTGTAATGTCGAAGTACAGGACTACTCAGAAATGTGACTTTCATAAGCAGGTATTTAAAGAGGCAGACACTAGTGCTGAAAATTTAAAGGAGTTGCCATAACCAAAAGCAGGCGAGAGATATTGGATTGAGTAGCCATTTACAAGGAATGAATTAAAGAATAAACTCACATATCTCTATTTACAACTAAAGAAGCAATATACTCTATTTCACATCAGTGCACTGACAACAGTATTGGTGACATTTGCTAAAACACTAGAAAGCCAGGTAGGGTTAGTTTTGTAATCAGTGCTGATTCCTTATATTGGATGTGTCCTTACAAGTACAGTCTCTGAATTATGTTCATCTATGTGAAGGTCAGTTATTCTTTAAACTGACATATGCTAATATGATATGAATGTATCCCTCCGTCTCTGTCTCATGGGTCTGCAGTACATGACTGAGTGCTCAGATGAACAAATGACAGAATATTGACACAGGAAGGTCAAAAACCTGCAACACCAAGGACAACAGAACTCACACAACACCTGCTTTTTGTGGAGGGGGAGCAAGCCCTTGTGTATCCCCGCACCCCATGATAATTATATCTGTCAACTTTAGAGTGCACCCGTCTGGGGAATACAACAATACCCTGGTCCTCACTGTACATCACTTCTGCCACAGTAGAAGTCCTGTTTCTGACCTGCCTGGCTTGATATTCTATTATTCAGTCATCATGTAGTACAGACCCATATGCACAGACACATACATAGATAAACAAACAAATATATGCACATAGATTTTACTCATATCATTTGTAGTGATTATTAAATGCCCACCATATGATGCAAGTCTATTTAACACAATCCACTTGGTTTTAGTTTGCCTTCTTGTACATTTAAGGCATACGTAATTTAATAACTTCATTAGTATGACACATAGATTATTCTTAACTGATAAGAGTTTTATAGTTAATATGGTTTTCTCACAAGTAAGATTTAGAATGAGTTTTTTAGGGTGGATGTTTAGCCTCTGACAGTGTTTACTAACAAAACAGTTTCAGGTTATTATATACTGAAGTTCAGGAACTGTCCAGTTTTCTGCATCATAGTCAGGAGTATCTCTACACTGTCACCTCATGCTTAGATAAGGTCAGATGTTATACAGCTATGCACCACATGTAACAATAGGCTAGGTGACCTCATTTCTGTCTTCATATTTCTTTTTTCAGGCAAGAATTTGAACAACCATAGCCAGTTCTCATCAGCCCATTCTAACAAGCTAGCTAAGTCACCAAGCTGCAGTAGGCCAGGAGTGTAAGCAACAAAACCCAAATGGTAATCATGGAGACACCACTACAAACTGACATGTAAAAAGAAAATGTCATAAAAATGGAATTTCAGAGGATAGGCTTTGGGTTTAAGGGAAAAAATAAAATAATAATTAAAATCTTAAAACAACAGCATAAGGTTCAATGGGGTAGAATATAACACAGTGGTACTATGTACTAAGGCAAATAAAATACAGAGATTACATAGTGAGGGCTGCTTCAGGTTAGTCTAGAATTCATTACTGAGGAACTTGCTCATGATCTTGTGATACTGACAGGAAGAAGAAAATACATTTTATAGATAAGATATAGAGGTGACAGTGCCTAAGTGGCCAAATAAAGAGACCACAACTATTAGAAGTTTTATCAGTAAATAAAGACAGACGGGGATGTAACAGCGCATGTGGAAAAGATGAGGCTCTTATATTTTTCATTTCTGTACATGTACTTCATTTCCATAAGGGTGGCAAAGGAAAGTGATGGACACAAGACAGAGTTTAATGATGCATTAAAGAATATTATATAATAAGGGTAATTGTTATTAGCAAGTCATTCAAAAATGTTTGTTTTTCATTTGCAAATGATGGCATTAGATAAGAAAGAACAGCAGAATTGCAGATAAGATTCAGAGGAAAGGAGTATAGTAGCAGAGCAAGAAAACCCAAATGAATACCTCTCTATGAAGCTGTGTGAAAATTGTTTTACAACATCCAAAGAAGCATTTCAAATATTTTTAAAAGTGCTTCTGTTCATTGCTTAATATTAGAATGTAATGCAAACTTCACATGGGAAGTAAATACTGTGGGAAGAATAGCCAAGAAATTGTTATGGCTAGGCTAGTATAGGCCCTAGGGCCAATAGCCTAGTACTAACCTATGAACCTATGAACATATACTACTTAATGAGTTATGATTTCTCTAATGTGGCATGTAAGCATAACAGATGCTCATTTCTATTGTTTAGCAAATGATTTCATATGGCTTCCACCAGTCTCTTGTTACTCTTATGAAATAATATGCTAAGAGCTAACTTGTAATCCTTTTTTCTAAACACAGAAACATCATCACCTTCATTTTATTTAATTGAATGTTTCTCTCCTTTAGCAGTATAGAAGAAGCTGAACTGAAAAGGGAAAGATCACACATTTATTATTACTTTTAAAGATCTTCAGTACAAGACAGAATACCTCTTGCAAGGACCAAAGTTATTTTTATTATCAGTTAATGATGTTAATGCTCTAGACAGAAGAGCTCTTGAAAACCTTACACAATTATATATTAGCCTGTTAAGGTTCAGAGGTAAACACAACAAGTTGGTATATTTTTTTTGGAAATGGTTGAGGATAGAAAACCCATGAACACAAAGGAATGACATGCAAGATCCAATGGGGCCTAGACATCAAGGCTGAACCCAAATCCTGCAGCCCAGGGGGAAAAATCCTTTACTAGTCATAGTACTTTTAATAGAAGCCCTATAATATGGTTTATTTTAGTTTTTTATCTATCATAAGTTGACAGAAAACAGGGCAGGCTGCTCAGAGAGATTAATAACTGTTAACTTATTTAACCAGGCAACAAAAAAAATCTTGGTATCTGCAAACTGATTTATTAATTCAAATATGGTCTTCTTTCCCAAACTTTAAAAAATTATCTTGCCTGCATAAACAAGGATTATAAAATTGGAGGAATATTTTTCTTAAAACCATGGTATTTCATTTATGCATCTACTGTAGAAGAGAAGCAGAGCAGATGAATAGCAATTTAACTTGTATAAATATTAAAAACGTAATAAAAATATAAAGGAAAAGTTTATAAATTAAGTGCTCATGTATAATTCCAAATAAGTCAAAACAAATTTTCTGTTTTTCAGTCTTCCATCTGGAATTTCCATCTACTGTAAGTGGAAAAGAAAAGCAACCATTATCACAAATACGTTAATGCTGGAACAAATAGAATACTACAAGGGAACAGTTCCTGTACTGGTATCTGTAGCATCTAGCCTGTTAGTCACCAAAGATAAACTGAAATGTTGTAGTTTACCCAGTTTTTTTTTCAAAGAATTTTATTAAATAATTATTAAAATGAACAAATATTTCCATGAAATTATAACATTTTTTCTTTAAAGTTAAAAAACAAGAAATAAAAAATAAAAAACTTTCTAATATATAAACCAATGTAACTAAACTATGTACAAATATAATTATTAATGTAGCTGTAGGATTAATAAAAATCATCTCTTTACATAAATTAATAAACTATTTTTCTAGAAGTTCATAGATGATATTCCATGAATTATATAATGTAGTATTCCTAGATGATCTAGATTTAATAGTTAACATTTCCAAATTACACATTTCAAGGAGTATATTTTTAAATTCCAAAAATGTAGGTGCTGTACTAGATTTCCAATTCTTAGTGATTGTTTTTCTAGCTATAGATAGTATAGACCAAACCAAAGGGTACTTCTTCTCTTTTACACAATCAGGAACAGGAGTATTAAATAAAACAAGTGATTTAGATATAAAGAAATTATCAGTAAAAATTGTTTGCAACAAATTATTGAGATCATCCCAAAATTTTCTTAAATATATACAATTATAAAACATATGAGACCAGTCAGCATTCAATTCAATATTACATCTCCAACATGTTATATTCTTTTTAGAAAATATACTTATATTATGAAGAGTGATAAATGATCTATTTAAAAATCTCCATGTGAATAATTTCCATTTTAAAGAAGAAGTAGTCATACTTGCTGATTGTAAAATATTAAATTTGTCTTTCTCAGAAGGGGGATTATTATTAATTAAAGAAAAAAAATTCCAATAATTATCTGAATGTGTATCTAAATCACATTTAATTGCCCTATAAATGTTTGATAACTTGTTATTAGCAGGAGATTTATGCAAAACTGATAAAATCATATATTGTATTAGCTTGGGAATTTTTTTCCTAATTATAGGAGACATAGAATCCAATTTATTTAATACATATTGTCTAGCTTCTTGAAGCTCAAACCATAAACAAGAATCAAATTTATACTCTTCCAAGAGTAAACTATTGGATTTTATCTCATTATATATCATCATTTGGTGCCAAAATGTTAAATGCTTTTGCTGAAATATAAACATTTTTGTATAATCTGAAGAGAAAACAGATCTGTGTGTGTAGGCTATAGGGAAAAGTAAAAAAAAAGCCAATCCTTATATATATTATATTTAAATATAACATTTTTAAATGATTTTAAAAGAAAAACTATATACTTAGAGTTAAACCTCAGAGAAGAAAATTCAGAAATATAACCTTTTAACCTCCAAATAAATGGATTATTAATTATATTTAGCTTATAGGAACTGTTTATATCTTCTCTTTCCACTTAGCAGTATATTCCACATCAATGAGATCAGAGATTGTATTGAATACTGATAAAATTGAATACATTTCTAAATTTGGTAAGGCTATACCCCCCTATTATTCCAATTATACATATGGTATGTTAATGTAATCCTTGGCTTATTTGGGAACCCCAAAAATTTCTGAATCATTGAATCATTGAATCATTTTTTTTAATTATTTGGTAAGAAGGAGGTATAGATAAAGATTGAATCATATGTAAGATTTTGGGGAGAAGGATCATCTTTATTATTAAAAGTTTATCATCCATAAAAAAGGGTAATTTGTTCCATTTATTTATTAAATATTCTATCTGTAATAGACTATTATAATTTATTTGAATGGTATCTTTAATATTGTTAGTAATAATTATACCTAAATATGGTATTTGTTGAGACTGAGCTATATATTCATTATATTCATCAGGTATATTGTATTTTTTGAACCTGTTAAAAGAATTTATGTTTTATTATTATTAAAAGTAAAGCTGGAATTTTTTTTAAAATATTCCATGTTTTTAAAAAGTTTTTTGTATAGATTCCCTTCTACTCCCAAGAGTAATCAATATGTCATCTGCAAACATTTGTATTGTAGATGATATAGTGGGGTTTAACTTGTATCCTTCAATATCTGTATCATGTCTTATTAAATTTGCCCATGGTTCCATAACTAATGAAAATAAAAGAGGGGATAAAGGACACCCTTGCTTAGTACCTTTTACTATTGGTATATTTTGAGATATACTAGTGCCAATTTTAACATAAGCTTGGCTACCTTCATATAACACAGTGATAAGATTGATAAAATTATTAGAGAAATTTAATTCCTTTAATAGAGTGAACAAATATTCCCATGTAACTGAGTCAGAAGCACAATTTATATCGAAACTAACTATTGTTAAATTTGTTTTAAGATTTTTCACTGAATCAATCAAAGTTAATATTTTTTTTAATGTTATCATATGAAGTTCTCTTCATTATAAACCCCATTTGATCACTATCAACTAATTTGGGTAAAAGTGTTTTAAGCCTTTCTGCATAAATGGACATAAATAATTTGTAATCAGTGTTTAATAGGGAGATGGGTCTACAGGAGGTACACTTAGAGGGATCTTTGTTAGATTTTAAAATAAGAGAAATAAAAGTGTATTTCCAAGAAGGTGGAATTATGTTTTTGTCCTGAACAAGATTAAATACTTTATAAAGCAAATTTAGAGCATTTATAGGTAGTAATTTGTAAATTTCAGGAATGATGCCGTCATTACCTGGTGCTTTATTTTGCTTTAATTTGGTAATGTGAGTTTGAAGTTCTTTGAAAGATATTTGTTTATGAATAGAAATCCCTTGTTCCTCTGAAAGTCTTGTTTTAGTGTATTTATTAATAAATGTTTTTTATTTCCTCTTTAGAGTTAATTTCCGTAGTTGTTTGGTTGATGTTTATAAAAAACTCTCTAAATTCAGTTAATATATTATGAATTTAAGATACCATTTTTCCTTTTTTAGGGGAGGATATTTCATTAATATGATTAAATCTATGTAATCTTTTCATTTTATTAGCAAGAATGTTTAAGGATTTAGGGTTAGAAGAGAAATTTATAAACTTGAATTTGTCTATATTGATCATAGTTTTATGTTTTAATATTTCTAGATATTTATTATTTAACATATTTATTTATTTTCTTTTATCTGATATATCTTTATCACCCATATTACTAAGTTTTAAAGTGTCTAATTTACATTGTATATCTTGCAGCTCTTTATTCCAAGCTTTCTTTTTTTGTTGTACCAATTCAATATCCTACCATATAGATAAGCTTTTAGGGCATCCCATATGTAAATTTCTGATATATCATTAGTATTGTTAAGTTCTAAAAAATTCTGTACTTATGTAGAAATGAAATCATTAAAATCTTTTAATTTTGTGATATAAGCTGGGATCCTTTTTATATGAATATTAAAATTTGGATTGACTACCACTTCAAAAATGATAGAATTATGATCTGATAAAGGACATGAAATCACTGCTGATTTGTTTAAGGAATCTGTTAAATTATTAGAAATAAAAACTCTATCTATCCTCGAGTATGAGTTATATCTATGAGAAAAAAAGGTGTAAAACAAAGAAGTAGTATCTGCAAAATAATTTAAATCTTTCAAAAAATAAGTATCTGAAAAGTCTTTTAATAATTTAGATGATGTAGATATTCTTCTCTTCCCATTAGTACTAGAGTCTTTGTAATCTAAAATACAATTGAAATTTCTTGCCAAAATAATGTTCCCTTTAGAGAATACTACAATTTGATCTAGATGTTGTTTCACTGTGTTTATCCCTATCCCTGGGATCCAATATATGTTAATCAATGTGAAAATGTTACTGTTTAC
Organism: Protopterus annectens; assembly: GCF_019279795.1. Lineage (NCBI taxonomy): Eukaryota > Metazoa > Chordata > Ceratodontiformes > Protopteridae > Protopterus > Protopterus annectens. The sequence goes on along the minus strand of NC_056733.1, from coordinate 149,098,095 downwards.
TTCTATGGTGACTGCACAAAACATTCCTTTATTATCCTTATATATATCTATTATTTAGGAAAAGGCATTATGCTGTTCCATAGGATAGCTACTCCTCTCTTTTTCTTAGTATGTTCAGAACTTACTAAAATCTTATATGTTTTAGATTCAAGTCTGAATATATCCAGTGTTATTAAGTGAGTTTCTTGTAAAAATACTAACTGGGATTCATGTAACTTAAGATATCTAGTTAAATTCCTCCTTTTATTAGGATTATTTAAACCATTAATGTAAACTGATATACCTTTTAATGTAGTCATTGAAAATTAAATGATGTAAATATAAACATACTGATCTAAGAAATACACAAGAATATATCTAATAGGAATACCATTATGATCATTAGAAGAAACATAGTGTAAGAGTATCATATTGTTAAAATTAAGGTGGTTTCCTACTACATTAGATATGAACATCTGAAAAGTTATTAGAAAATATTTATAACATAAACATAAAACAAAATAACCAACCCAAACCCCTCTGGAGTTTAAAACTGCTAACTCGAACGACATCACTCGAATCGACCTCCTATCAAAAGCAGCATAACTATAAAAATAAGGCTTCTCATCAATAACAAACAATTTTTTGTATGAACCAAATGTATAGATATAATGTTGTGTCAATTAGTAAATTGATGACAGCTACATCTTAGGAATAAAGTACAGAATTTTCTTACATTAGTTAGTAGGTTATTAAGAACTACTATGATCTATTAGTTCACTCTTCTGTTTTAAAGTAATCACATTTGATAAGAACCTTAAAAAGAGACTATGGCATTTTTATTACTGAAATATGGCTAATAAAGGCTGAAGTATTATATATAGTACTGCCCTAGATGATCAGCTAACTGGAACATAGTTGTAAATGAATCACCTAAGGGCCTTCAATAACCACTAACATTGGCAGCTAATAAATAAGATGCTAATAAAAGTGATTTTACTAATAATCAACTAACATACTGATTGTTCTGAAAGAAATGAACACTGCATTTCTTTGCCAGAAACCAAATATAGTGATTACTCATCAAGAAGTAAAACCAACAACATCCTGCTAGTTTTCTTATAACCAAACACCCCGGTACAGTCTCTCATAGAAGAGTGACTAATAAACCTTAAAAGTCTGATCTTCCATTCATTGCATTAATCTGAGTTACCTCAAAGGGTCCATCACCATACTGAAAACTAGTGAAAAGGTCATATTAGTTCAAAGAAGCAAGGTGTTTAAATAGCTCCTGTATACTATATAAAAGCCTTATTTAAATATAATGAGCTTTTTATTATTCAGTTATAGCTTATACTATCTTTGAATTTTGAAAAGCTATTTCATTAACAAAACAAAAGATGAAAATTTCACATTTTCTAATGATAAACAGATCTAGCTATTTTTAATGCACCTGTCCTTGCAATATTATTGCTGCCTATGTGGTACATCTCTATCAGCCTATTACACAAATGCATTCAAAAAATAACTGAGATAACCTATTATATACGTCTATACATTTAACATTTTGACAAATGCTTCATGAATATTTTCTCAGCAAGTCAATAGTTATAAAAAATGTACATGTAAAACAAGTATATAAACAGCTTGTAGCGTTACTGAATCTTCCAAAAATGCATACATCACAACTAGTATTTCTCATCAAGATATCGGCACACTTGTCATACATAAAGCAAATATTTTATGAGAATACTATTTGTTTATAAATACATAAGGCTCAAGAATACCTATGATGATCAGAAAAAGTATTTAGGCTACACGCGTAGTATAATCCCTATTTATTTAAGAGATTATTGCATATAATGTTTTACAATAAGTTGAAAGTAGTAATCTAGTTATATCTTCTTTCTGTATGCTGTATGAGGAAACAAATTGGAGTCAGTAGCTTCCCGGTGAGGATCAGAAGATCAATTTACTTCCGACGCCTTCATGATGACGTTTTAAGAAAGCTCCGAGTTTTCCAGCCGCGATGGATATCACAGTCTCGAGCTCATCATGGAGATAAAGCTTTCAAAGTTCCGGCGGGAAATAGTAAGTAAAACATTACTTAACTACATATAAGGCAATGTCTCAAGACTCCCTCTATACCGAGAGAGATGAGAAAGAAAGAAAAAAAACCCTTGCATACACAACACGAAGCAATGACAGCTATCAAGCAAAGCTTCACCACACTATCAACCAGACTCTCTGGTTAATCTCCAACCAAAGCACACAGGCACCAAAACATACAATTAACACAAATACCACCACACATGTCTCTACAGTGCTAGAGCACAAACCAGAGCCTGCAAATAAACACACCAACAACTCGGAAACGACAACAAAGCCTTACCATTACTCCAGCCACACTGCCACTCACATCCAGAGTCAGAAGTACCATCACTAGCACAGCAATTCTGCAACTATACATCATGCCATTATACAAGATTTCTTTATCAAACAATTAACCATAAATCAACTAAAATACAAATACAGCAATTATAACTAAATAAAAGTTTTCCAACCACTATAAGAACCAAAATCAAGATAAACAAATACGCCCCCTAATGATAAGCACCACTACAAGACATCCGGAAGCATAGATATCTGAGACAGGAGAATCACTGCATCCATGGGAATCAAACCAATAAACATTAAGATAATTAATGTTAAACAAATAGTACAAATGAAAAAAAAAAAACAACAAACGACTATTCTACAAAACAAAATAGACAACTATTTAGTTAACCAATTTACATTATATTAAATATAATACCAAAAGCTCACCTGGATGTGCGGTTTCATTTCCCCAACTGAGTGAATCAAGTGCAAATATGTACTTGTTATGATTCATCTTTTGATTTTTTTTTTAGGGTCAAATGTTTTCCAAGTATTGTTCTCAGCTTTCCTTTTAAGACTAGGACTGGCCCACTCCATTTCATCTACTTTTTCCAGTGTGTTATTAGATTTTATATAAGTTATTGCATTGTCTAGGTCGTCAAAAAATTTAAAACCATCTTGATAAAATATTTTCAGTCTTGCAGGAAAAAGCAAATGGGTTTTTATTTTATTCTTTTTTAGTTCTCTGACTAAAGGCAAGAAAATTTTCCTTTTTTATAATACTGAAGAAGAATATCAAAGCGTATAATATTGTCCTTCAGTTTGATTGGGGATTTTGCCCACGCAGTCTTTAGTATCATTTCCTTATCATGGGCTGATAGGAACTTTACAATAACAGATTTAGTATAATTACTCTTGGTGTTTTTAGATGTCATCATTGATCTATGGGCTCTTTCAATACCATATGAAAGAGCCTCCGGCAGTTCAAGTACTTCAGGCAACCAGGAAGATAACAATTTTTCCATATTATTTCCCTCTATGTTATCCCGTAAGCCAAAAATTCTCACATTATTCCTACGGGACCCATTCTCAAGGTCATCAACCTTTGTCTGAAGAAGAGAATTTTGCTTTAACAGGAACTCAACATTATGTTCACTCTCCTGAAGTCTGTTATCCATATCACTTAATGCAGTTTCCATTCCTGAAATCCGCTTCCTCTATTGCAATAAATCTTCATGTAGAATGTCCATTTGGTGAGAACACTTTTCTTTGAAATTGTCAAGTTTTATATCCATTTTGTCTATCATGACACTTAGTTCCTGAATAGTAGTTAGTAATGACTTTAGTTCTTTTTTATAGTTGTCTCTTGATGAGAAGATTTAGTGAAGCTCATCCTGTTCTTTTACTGTAGTACTTCCAAGTGTAACTTTGACAGGAAAACTTAAAATCTACTTGAAATGTTTTATATACTACCCTAATATATATTTTAAAGAATTAATTAAAATAAAAAAAACTATTATTAGGGAAGTTTATATCAATATTTCCTGTCAATAAATTCTGTAAAGGCAGAGCTGATAAGAAAAGCTGCTACTCTATGCTCATCTTGGCCACGCCCCAGCACACTGATTTTTCTTCATAGTTTACCCAGTTTTGAAGCACTGAAATGCTTTGCTGAATGTGCTTGCATTGGCCTTGTATTTATTTATTTATTTGTCTTTGTTGATTAAGAAAGTTCAACCGGGCAAAGCCCATTTTCAACTGAGGCCTGGAGAGAAAAGCTCCATTACAAAACATGTATATTAACAAGTGAATCTGGACAGTTCAGAACCAGGAAATGTGAGTTCTCAGTAGAAGTAGTGTTGATGAACTCTCTTGTCAATTGTTCTACTCAGAACTAATCATATTTATGTTAAACAAATGGAAGTAAATATAATAGCACTTGTCATGCTCTAAAGAAACCAAAACTATATTCAACCAATTTTACATCCATGTACATCCATAAATATTTTTAAAACATAAAAGGGAGATGATTGGGTGTTTAATCATACTGCTCCAGAAATGTGTCCCTCTAGGATCACTGCTATTAGAAGTACTTTCAAAAAATATTTTATCTTTCTTTTCTTTTGGGAAAATTACTCAGGCAGTATTTATAAACTCTGGCCTGAACCAAAGAAGTTCAAGGAAAAATCCAGGGTCGTGGACATTTACAGACTTTACTAAACTCCATTCTCTTATGGTTTTCCCTTTGTCAAGGTTTAGCACTCAGCTTGTAGTGTTTTAAAAAATGTGAGCATCTTTGCAAGTTGCAGCCTTTAGGATACTGTAAGCTGGCTCAGTTCTAAAACAAGCAGGAGACACGATGGCTGTCCTTGTGGGGGAGTACACTGAAACAGAACTTAAGCATTTTCTTATAGCTGTCATAAAAAAGGCAGCACAACAGGACATTAATTTTGACAGCTTGTTTACTGAAACCTCTCATCTTCCCTTCATGAAAGCTATGAAACCTAGTCATAATTTTGCATTTCCTCTATCCGCTCAAAATATCAAAGTTGCTTGTCTGAATGTAACAAATGCTGCTACAGTTCTTTCTTAAACATAAAAAAAAAGACTTGGAATTGGATGACTTGGTAAAAACAGTGCACATTATTTCTGGGATAAAACAGTTTGTGTTCAGTGAAGCTCATGGAAACTTTTATAGCTGAAGATTGTGAAAGAATTAATACACTAAAGTTTGCAACTCAGAAATCTTTCTAGCTGAAGTGAGTAACACTAGGGAGATTTCTAGGAAAGTAATATTTAGGTCGATGAAACAAACCTGTTTCCCAGCTTTTTAAATTCAGTTTCAGTAACACAAAGCTCATATCTCAGGCCTGCGAGAGAGCAGCATGCAGAAGCGTCAGGTATAGGACTCCACAGGAACATTTCATTGCTGCATCTGTTGAAATTTGTAAAACCAATGCCAGACATAGGTCAGTTTTATAATATCCAGTGCCTCAAATACAGTCCAGGTCAAAAGAGCCAGTGATAATACAAATGAATAAATACTGTCTGGAGGTAAAGACCTCCCCAATGCACAAATAGGGGATACTGGATATAAGGGACTGAGTCCTCCTAATCTAATAAGCTCTGGGTTGGAGAAAATATTGAAATTTGGTAATTTTTGTCAAAACATGCAGATTTTGAAAAATATCTGTGATCCTAACACAGATGAAAGGAAAGTTTCACAAACACAGCTGAATGAGGAAAGCATTTCTTATAAATGTTTTGCAACAAATCTGATCTTTAATGTAGCTGACAAGATTTTCTTTCAAATGACTGCTTTTAAACCCGTAGGGAAAATATTTCCTTTTGGCAGGGTATGACTTTCCAATCAAAAGTCTCTCTGCTTTCTTGAATTTGTGAGTAATTTTGTACAAATGACGAACTGTGAGTAAGTATCATGTCATCCAGAAACAGAAGATGATAAACCAATAGCGGTTCTACAACATGATGCTGTCTGCAACATAAATGGTAACCCCTGATGGTGAAGTTGTAAAGACATTCAGAAAGTTAACTAAAACTTATTGGGAAATACTGTTGATTTATTTTATTTTTATTTAGATGATTTTATTTATATTTCTTTACTGGGATAATGCACTGATCAATACTGCCCAGTTTCAGGCTCAGGTCAAGTGAAAAAAATATATATTTCACAAAATATAAAAAAAAAAACAGAAATATAAGCAATAACAGAGTAGTTCAAACTAGTTGTATAAAAAATATATATATATATATATATACATAATGTAGACTACATAGATTTATTTCTAAAATGGGTCAGCCTTCAGTAAATCTGAGAGACAGTAGACTTCACAGGGAGATAGGAATAATATATTAGGTGACATAACCTGTTCTGAAACTAGAGCATCCGGCTTGAATAAGTAGTGCATTCTGAGTTGCATTCTAAATTTGGAGTAAGTGTTGATTTCCTTACGGCTGATGGGGGAGATCTTTCCAAAGAGTAGGTACATGAGAGGATAAAGCATGTGCAGTGCTATGGAGTTTGGTTGTAGGGGTAATGAGAGTTGGTGTGGCTTGTGAATAGTGTTTCTGGTTGTATGAGGATTTATTTATTTTTTTACATAAAGTCTAGCTGAAAGGGAAGTAAATGTCTGAAATTGTAATAGTTTTAGAACTGGGATCCTAACAACAGGTTGCATCATTGTTTTATGGGCATTAATTTTGACTTTTTTGAGGGCGTCACAAATTGGCAGATGTTGTTGGAGATTGCCTGGAGTCTGGCAGTACTGTTCTTGGAGACAGAAGCAAAAATGGGAAGTTCATGTTCAAGCTGAGAAAGAAGAACTCCTTTGCCAATTGCTGTTCTGTTTTTTTGGAATAGAAAAGGATGTGTTCTCTTGACCCAGAAGAGGATAAAGTTTATTGTGACCTCACTCTGTGTAGAGGAAATGGAAGTTTAGCAAATGAATATGTGGAGGTTGTTTCTATGACTGTGTAAGTCTAAGATAGTTAAAGAGTCAGGTGCTTGGTGAATATTTTGTGGAGTCCTGAAAAATGTAGCTTTAATCTTGGGGGGAATGAAAAGTATTTTATGGTTTATAAGTCATTGGTGGAGCTCATGTAAGTCAGACTGGATATGGCATTGAATACTGGTGTGAGAGTAACCTGAACAGTAAATGACCATATGATCAGCATAGAGGTTGAGTAGGAGATGGGGAGGTCACAAGGAAGTTTATTAATGAATATTGAGAAGATGAGGAGAAGGAGGGCAAGAATGGAGATTTGTGCTACACCTTAGGTAATAGGTGCAGATTCTGATTGGAAGGATCCTATTTTACCTCTGAAGTGTCTATCAGTGAGGGGCTGTTTAAACCAGGGATTGGGATCTAGACTGATGTAAGTTTTAATTAGTTTGTTTTCTAGAAGAAGGTGGTTAATTATGTCAAATGTCTTTGTTAGGCATATACATAGGGCAACTTTATGAAGGTCCCTATCAGTGTATTGTGGGTGTCATCATTTAAAGACCAAAGTATTGCCATAGAACTTCTGTCAAGGAGGTATTCCAAGAAATAAAAAGGAAAGTGGTGTAGAATACCTCTTTTAGACGTTTGCCAAGAGTTGGGAGGATGGATATTGGATGGAAGTGATAGAGATCTAATGGGTTTATTTTCATTGGGAGAAGTTTAATTAGAGCTGTTTTCCAAATCTGTGGCATGATGTTTTGAGTGTGACATAGATTATACATATTTGTGTGAGGAAGACATAGATGATCTCTGCATATGAACCCGGGGTTTATGTAGTCAAATCCAGGATGGGTATCAGTGGGAATATTTTCAAGTAGAACAGAAACTTTTTTGGAATTTATGAATTGGAATTTATGAATTTGAAGTAGAAGAGGTGAGTGAATGGTGGTGGGTTTGGAAATATATAATGTATGCAAAAGCAGTAAATACCAGGTCCAATGAAGGCAAGGTAGCCATGGGTATGCAGGAAAAATAGTTTTAATAAATCATAAAAACAACAAACAGAATTAAGCCCTTTCATCTAACAACATACAAAGACTTCTTCAGAATTAGTACTACATCTACAAAAAAAAAATCTGTTTAAATCTCCCACCCATAAAGTCACATGTGCTTTCCCCTCCAATTATATGCAAAGTCCACTAAAAGTTTCAATTAAGAAATGGAAATGTGATTTAAAAGTGTAAAACAAAATTGAAGCTGCTTTTGGTTGTGGGTTTGAGCCTTGGTTCTTAGGTTTTGCGGAATATATAATGTGCCTTTGGAGAATCTAGCTTCAGAAAATTTGTTGAAAACCATCTGTAAGTGGTATTTCATAAAGTCAACAGAAATGATAAAAGATGAAATAATCATCCAAAAACACATTTAATGAGTACGTACAAAATGCAAGCAGAAACATGACTTTATACAATGTACCCCCCATATAAGACACAACATACCTTATGTTCCATCCTTAATCTACTTTAGAAAGCTAAACCATAACTGTAAACAAATGCTAATCCTAATCATGTGATACTATAGCATTCACCAATGATGTGAGTGTGGTATATTGAAGATTTACCCATGGTTAGTGTGGTCTAATCACAAGATTGAAGCCCAAGTAATTAAACCACACCGACCATGGGTAAATCATCAATATACCACACCCAGGAGATGGTTACTGCTATTATACAATGACATTATTTAAGAAAAAAAATTGCTTACTTTTCTTAAATAATGTCTTTGTATAAAGGCTCCGTGGTGTCCTTCCCTTTTGTTAAATATCCTGCTGCTTTTTTTGATGTACTGCACATGCATATGGGACTTGCATTGCCTTGCTTATACAGTATATCAGTGCTTTGGAAAGGAAGCAACAGAGAAAGGAAGGTCTCCATTACTCCTTTTTTTTAAAGGTTGAAATTTGGATACTTCATAGGTATGAGAAAGATTGGATGGAGAAAATACAAAGAAAATTAGGTACATTTCTTTAGTTTTGAATAGTGTACCTGAGTTTCCTAGTATTTTCTCTGCCCTGTCTTTCTCATAATTCTGGACTGTTTGAATTTCTAATTTCATTATTATTTCTTTATGGTGAAAAAAAATAAAAAAATTACAGCATATATTAATGGAAGAAAGTCTGGTCAGCTGGACCTTTTTCCAATGCTATATCCTCGATTTACAATGGGCATGCTAACTGGGCTGACCAGTCAGAGTGCTCATTTTCAAGTATTAATGGCCAGTCATTGTATAATAACCTAATGCCACGGTTCTAGTCATAAAGCCAGTAAGCTGTGGAAATACTGCAGAATGTTATTCATGTTACCATATTTGACTCAGTGTGACTATCTGTGACATCTGACTAAAGTAAACTTGACCAATTGACCTAAATTAAATGTTTGTTTATAACACTATGTCAGCTGTCTGTCACTCTCATTAGGCTTCAGGTGAAATTAGGTGTCTTCTAGCTTATACTGTTATAAACAGTGCTTTTTACTTAAACAAAATGTAGAAAAGGCTAAACAAAAATAGACTTTTATTTTCTAAGCCTATCAATGGTACCACAACACAGGTGCTGGAAGCTGTTAAAGACTGGTGGGGGGGGGGGGGGGTGACAGGGGCACTTAGTGAACTGAAAAGGGTATATTTGCTACCACAACATAGGTTCACTTGGAGGACATTTAAGCTTATCCAATTCCCTTTTGGTGCTTGAATTAACATTTTCTGATTGGTCTTAGCTATCCCTGTGTGGCTGATAATTGTATATTAGCCCTAGTGAGAACAACTGTGATCATACTATAGATAATTTGAGGGGGCCATGTAACGGATGCAGCATTTAGGAACTGCCTCTATCCATTAGTGGCATGAAGGAAAATCTTGGAGTACATTTTCTATTACCCATCCTTAGATCCAAGTTGCATTTGAATATGGATGGATGAGCTTTGCTTTATTTTTATGGATAGTCTGTTCGGGAACAGTGGCAGCCTCTGTGATATATATCCATCTCTCTACAACATTCAGTTTAGATACCTGGACTGAGTATTTCTGATGCCATTTGACTTGCTGATGTTCAGTAAGTCCATCTGTATTATGTTGGAGGATGCTTTGTATGCCAGACATGTCACCTCTAAGCACTCTGTAGGATACTGAGTATAGTAATAAATCTTTGAGGTGGGCCATTCAAGATCTATTGTTTAGGACTTGTATCCTTTTAGTAAGGTACTCCAATTGTTGCATGGGGCTGGACAGATACATGCCAAAGTGGGCATTATACAAAATGATTGACATAATGAGAGCTTTGTAAATAGGGACAACAGCATCTCTAGATCTAGTCACAATCAATTTGTTTATAAGCTGTACAATATAGAAAGGATTTCTTATGACTCTGGGCACATGTTGGTCAAAAGTTAGGTCACTGTACACACAAGTTCCCAAAGGCCAAACAATTGGATCAGTTCTCAGAGGGCATTTTCATGATTTTGATACCAGTTATTATTTGGGACAAACCTTCCTGCATGATGGTTAAGTCATTTGGGGATTCAATAACTTCTCCTAGCTTGCAGTCATCTCAAACTTAGCTGGCCAAAGCCCTTTGGTATTTCCTTTTACTTTTGACATGTATATGCCAAACAGAAAGTCTCAGCACTGAACCCTGGGGGGGGGGGGACTCCATTGGTGACTGGTCTCTTCCCCTGTTTTGATCTCCTGCATCCTGTGAGCCAAGTTGGCAATGCAGCTGGTGATGTAAGCGTCTGCTCCTACATTATTCATTTTTTGTACTACACCTGAGTAGGGGATTGTGTCAAAAGGCTTGGCCAGGTGAAGGCAATGTGGTGTGAACTGTTTTACCTTCATCCATTGCTTTGGTAACAAGAGTAAAGCTTAAAATTTGCCCATGATTTTGAGCTTTTCACACTTTCCTTTGGGCTGTTTTCAAACACATTTTTAGGGCCATGCATACATGTATGCATTCCTTGATTCACCTTCCTGATAGTATTAAATTTTATTCCTTGTATAATACAGCACACTTGTTAGACTTAAGTTACAGTGCATTTTAAATTTATTGTTTAAACATTTTTCCAGGATACAATGAAACAAAATACATTAACCAATAATGACAAAACTGCCCTATTCAGAACATTTCCATCATAAGGGTCTACTTCCACACACAACTGCATTTTAAATTTATTGTTTGAAAAGGTTTCTAGTAGGCAATGAAGCAAAATGCATGCACCAATAATGATAAAACTGCCTTATTCTGAACATTTCCATGATAACAGTCTACTTCCACACACAACTGCATTTTAAATTTATTGTTTGAACATTTTTCCAGTAGGCAATGAAGCAAAATGCATGCACCAATAATGAAAAAAACTGCCCAATTCAGAACATTTCCATGATAACAGTCTTCTTCCACACACAACTGCATTTTAAATGTATTGTTTGAACATTTTTCCAGTAGGCAATGAAGCAAAACGCAAGCACCGATAATGACAAAACTGCCCTACTCAGAACATTTCCATGATAACAGTCTACTTCTACACACAATATATAAATATAGAATCACAGTAGAGTGTAAGCCATAGGCATGTTGCACAGCTTCTTGAACTTATTTTCAATTGGGGGGGACAAAAGGCCAAAAACCAGGGACACATTTTAAACATTGCGTGTATAATTTTAGAAAGTTGCTTGCATAAAATGTTGTTACCACCATGCATTTCACTGCCAAGTTTCGAACCCAGAACACTGTGTACTACATTCAGAGCAACATACCACTAAGCTAAACCAGCAGTTTCTTGAAAGACAGGAGGACAAACTTAAATGGCTATCATATCATTTTGTGAATTCAGTTCTCACTTCTCACTATAGCTCTCAACCTCTTAGCACAAAAATACAGAACAAAGCCAATAATGGGGGAATACAGCCCCAAAATAGGGAAACATTTCAAATACTGATTTTGTAACCTTAGAAAATTGCTAGGATAAAAGGTTTTGTTTTACCACTCCTGCAAACCAGAAAGAACAGAACGAAAATGTAAGGCATAAATTCACAAGTGATGGTGGCTAGGTACTTTAGGCTCGTTTTACCTGTACCCAAGGAACAGGGTTTGAGCCTGAGTACCTCTAGCCACCAAATGTATCCTGCTGGGGGTATTTACACACACACACACACACACACACACACACACACACACACACACACACACACACACACACACACACACACACACACCAGCAGTGTACTCACTCTGATAGACAGACTCTTCCGGTAACATTCTCCACTCCACTCTAGCATTCAGCATCTGTCCGTTGCTCCACTCTGCAATTAAATTGTGTCTGTTCCCCTGCAATTAACTCCTGTCATTCCTGCAGCAGCTTCTGAATATCCTGCTTGCAAAAAACAGCCGGAAATACATGTGGTGATGTCATCGTGGCAGTTGGGAGGCATGGAAAACGAAAGGGACAGAGGTATGGATTATCTGCAAAAGTGGGAGGCTCCCCTCCCCCCATGCTCTATGGTTCTGGTGCCCATGTAACTTGGATGTGTTGTTTTGTAGCAATCAAGTCCATTCTTAAGATCTTGCCATTAGGTGTTATTGTCAGGAAAGAAAATGTCCTGTCAAACTGCATTTCTTGTGCTAGAAACATATTTTTGCTTAAAGAGTGTATACTACAGAAATATCCTTTACAGGCAGATACATTGACTGTAAATGTATTCTCCATTGCAGGGCCTATTCCAAAATTCTTCACTGCCTTCCTCCACAGAAGACTAGAATATTCCTCTCATTACTTGTTTACATACCATAATTCTGTACTAGCAGTTATATTACTGATCTCATTTCCTTGAGAATGCCAGGTGGAGGATGTTTCATGTTAGAGGAGGTACCTTAGATATTGATGGTGTCAATTTGTGATCTCCAGACTGTCCATAATGGCTGTCTTTTAGGAAATGACTTGATACTAGATCAATGAAGGACAATCCCAATGATATTGTAGTTGTACTAACCATATAAGGCTTTTTGAAAATGATGGCAATACCAGTATTATCTGCTCTAGGGAGATTGGCTTTGTTCCACAAATTCCTCAGTGATGTCTTGCAAGTGTATTCATCCATATACATAAAGATTTAAACACCAGTGCCCCAAAATATTTTTCTTGAAGCATTTGATCTCTGGTCCATAACCATTTTTATTACTCTGATATTTTTCCGGTTGTAAAACTAAAGGATACATGGTTTAATCTAAGACTATTACAGAAAATAGATTATTTCAGTTGATTTTAAAGATGGTTTCATCTTTCTGAAATCAACAATCGGCATGTTGAAATATTGTTTTACTTCAAACAGATACTGCTGAAACCATGTCGAAGAGTCTCATACTATCACATTATCATTCAAACAACACAAAATCTTGAAGTGTAACCTTCTTAGTAAGGCAAAGAATAAAGCAAAGCATTTTGCAAAGGCGTTTGGAGATGTTAAAACAGAAAAGCTGAAAACTGGATATAGATACGTGTGTACATAAGAGTGCATGTGTGTGTGTGTGTGTGTGTGTGTGTGTGTGTGTGTGTGTGTGTGTGTGTGTTTTTGTGTCGGTGTGTGCGTGTATGTGTTTATGAATAAAACAGATGCATAAGAATTTGAGGGTATGTGTATCTACAGCCAAGGTAGTTATCCAATCTTGATGATCTTTCAGAGGGAAACAGGTTAATTAGACTACTAAGGATAAAAATTCTATTATTTATTTTTCTTTTTGTTTATCTGTCTCAAATCAATATATGTCTGGCAAGCTTAGCACTAGTATCGACTTATACTTATTTTTACCCAGAAAATGTGCAATAAAGTTCTTTTCCTTTCTTGACTGACAGTCATTATATTGATTTATACATTTTAGCAGCTGAAAACCTGACTTCAGTGTTATGTGTAACTTGTGAAGTTGTGTTAAAGAATTCTTCCCAGCACTGAAACCATAGAAAATGTTACAACATTTTCATTCAGGATTATTTTTTGTATCTAATAACCTAAAATAAGCTGTTAGTGGCTGTTCAGAAATTTCAGGAAATCTTTCCTCAACTAGATGATTTGACAGTCTTAAACAGAATGTTTATTTACAATCCACTTGGGTATCCATTGCTGCTGGTGGTCATTTGTTCTGTGGTCATATCCCTGGCCTTGGTGTTGCTGTTGAGCTGACCATTGCCTTCTCTAGGATACTTTTAAAATTATGCCAAAAATAAGCAGTGAGGTATGGTTGAAGGAAATGCCATTTTCAGTGTAGGAATTTTCTATAAATACTTGCATTTTGTCATATTAAACAAGTGTCTGAGTTGCTGATTTACCAAAAGCTTCACTATAGATAGGAGTGTCTAATATTTCTTCTTTGACATCCTCTTGGAAATGCTCCTGCTGGTGATCATGTTATAGAAGAACCACCTTTATCACAGGTACACCTGATCTAAATATAGATTACAGCTGTAGCCTAGGAAGTACATCCTAAATCTGCTCCATTACACAACTAATGATCGGTTATAAGTGACATAATTTGATATCCTTACTAAGAAATGTATGAATATCACTCTATTATCTGTCCAGTACAGTAGATGTTTTGGTTCATGAGTAAGGTAGCAGAGTGTCTGGTAGTTAACACAGAGGATTAAGGCTATCAGCCACTAATGATCTTCATCTTATAATTCAGGGTTTGAGTCCCTCAGTATCCATTTGTATGCTGAATGACTCAATGTAACCAATTAACCAATGTTCCTGGACTGCTCCTTTAAAATGTTTACATCCACAAAGGTCAAAGATCAAAAAAATAAATAAATAAACCATTATCTGATACTGATTAGGCTACAGCAGTAGGATCTGCCACTAAATTATTAAAAATATAATGGAGACATGGCCTGGACCCATGAAAGCTGGTTGAATTTTTCAGAAGTAAAATTAAAAGCATTACTATGCCAATGATTCTGAGCTGAAGATGTCTAAAAAAAAAAAAAAAGTAGTGAGGATGAAGAGGAACCTCATAAATACCATCACCACCACTGCCTGCAAAGGAGAAGATGTCATATGCTAAAACTAGATAAGATGATGGATATTCCATACAGGGCACAAAGAGGCAGACAGACACAAAGGGAGTGCATGTTTGTCTTTCCCATCAGAAATGGGATATTAGGTGGCCAGAAGGACGAAACAGGCTAGCTAGAGCTTCATAAGCTACAACAAGATGATACTACACAAAGCTCATGGTTGACATATCGCTGATCCTATGCAGGAGCTGAGGGTAGTAAAGGGGAAAGAGGCCAGTTTTTGCAAAAAAGTAGAAGATATAAAATACACATTTTACAAATCCATGAAAGTGTGAAAAAAGGAAGAGTTACTCTGTTGGGAAAATACTAGTAGGATATGTAGGTCTAATAGGCATGGACCAATTCTCTGAGAATAAACAGTGTAGGGAAATTCAGTATAGAAGTGGGGATAGCACGACTATGCAACTTAATAGCATTCTTTCCATTTCCTCCCCTTTTTTATGCTGCAAACAATTCTATTAAATGACAGAAAATTAAACAGCTGACAGACTATTTAAAGAAATATTTTGCCAGTTTGCTGTGCTTTTCAGGAGCTGATTCAAGAAACGAATGTCGCTGTTGCACTTATCTGTTTGGTCAATATTGCAAGAGTTGGCAGCAGTAAAACTCAATCATATGCAGGGCTTTCATAAACCACAGGGAACACGTGTAATGGCTGAGGAAACAGTAGTTTGTTTAGGCCCTGAAAACGCAACCTTCACCAATTCTTAGGTTAGGAGAAGAAGCAACATAGCAGATTGCCTGACCATGTGCAGTAGTTAGCAACCTGCTACAAGTATATACACTTTACTCTGTCACATATCACCTAATCAGAGGCGGACTCTGCCTAACACACAAAGCTATATTAAACCCAGAGCTGTTGGACATGCTCCACTTAAAGAAATCCCATTCCCTCTGAGCTACATGCTCTAGGGACCTAAACCTAATAGTTGGGGTTTTCAAAATAAAAGGCAGTAAGGCAAACTAGAGGTAGAAAGCTATAGAGACTTCAGAAGGACAGTAATAAATATAACCAGCAGAGCAGACAGCTGGGGGAAGTTGAACTGGAAGAGGACAGATTTTTATCATGATCAATACTGGCACACACCAAGAAAAGACTCAGGAGTGGTGTTTCAGATGGGTACAAAGAAGAAGATGATTTTGGTGACTGGAGGGACAGTTTGTATGATAATATATATTTCCAAGGAAGATCAGTTGCAATGAAATTGGTCTGAGGACTTAGAAGTACGAAACTATGGGAGAAGTAGACAATGGATGTCATCAAAGGAAGCTGAGGAGGAATATGGTGGTGCATGTGGGCAACAATGATTTGTAGGGTAACACAGCTGTAGTAATAGCATGGAGGTGAAGGGAAGCAGAGAAAATGTGCCAGGACAGGGGACTCTAGGTAGCATTCACATAAGTGTTGCTTGTTCCAGGACCCAGCACATAGAGTCATGTGGAAGAGTATCTCATTCACTCCAATGGAGCTCGGGGAGTTTGTACACTAACATCCAACGATTTCACCCAGAGCTTTTGGGCAAAATCAAAAGCAAATGTTCATAACTTTAAAGCCATAACTGTTAGGAAAGAAATGCATATAGCAAACTGTTCAGCACAGACAAATCCTTACAGTGGGAAGGTTCATTAGGTTCCAGATCATAAACTGGATTTTATAAATCATAATAAACATGGTAAATATTATTTTTTGTAAAAAACTTACAGTATCTTCGTAATTACTCAAGCTAAACACATACTGCCAGCAGCTTTCTGTTAGATCATTTGTGTGCCTTCATATGATGTTGTGCAGCTCTGTGTCCCTTACTTATTGAGAAATTCAGAAAAAATGAAAATGATGACAATGTAAATAAATAGCACATGAGAAACATGTAGTAGTTTTTTAGCGGTGCTACACAGAATCCAAATAACAGTGCACGTGTGCTGCCCATCACACAAGCTTAATGATGAACTCCTTCAATAGCTTTCACATGGCACATTTTTTTAATTGTTAATACAAACATGGACAGGCTATTATCGACACCTAGAGACATCAACAGGGTGTAACTACAGGAGTGCCTGGCAGTGTCATTAAGCTGTAATGAACTAAGAAAATAGGAAGTGAGTGTAGCAGTGGTTGAGAGTGAGAGAGAAGTGTTTGGACAAGTATGGGAAAGGTCAATCTTAGTGTAAAAATGAGAGAATTTCAAAAAGTTGGATAGAGAAGGCCTGATAAATCTCCTTAACGGTATCTTAGAATAAGCAGGAATGGGAAACCGAACACATGCTCAAGCAGTATGCAGAAACAGAGAAGGGACACAGAAAACAGCAAAAGGACAAGCATTGGTTACTCAAAATATGGATATAGCCATGCAATGGCAGATGTCCGGGAAGGGTGGGAGGATGGCATTCGCCAGTGACAATAGAGCAGGGGCATGGAGGTGTCAAAGGAGTTAATGCTTACAGATGGCCATGGTAGGTAGGTAGGAGGAGCTTTACAAGCACTTATTCCAGTCAGACAGACGTTAATAGGTATGTCACTATAGTGTGGGGTATAATGGAGAGGCACCCTCTCATTCACTGCTGTAATCATCTCAGTGATAGAAATGTTATCTAGTAGGGAAGGGGATGTAAGCATCAAATCCAATAGTGATAGTCAGTGTTATTGTAAACTTCTTTGAACAAAACAGAATTTTTAAGATAGGATTTAGATAAAATCAGTGTTCCTTAAAATTATTTTATTTAGTTATTTTTTTTGGGGGGAGCATAGGTTTGCATATAGATAATTATGAACCCTCACTGCAAGAAATTTAGAAGAGCTCTAGCTGCGGAGATGTCCTTGTGGAACTTGGAAGGGATGTGTGCATGGAGTGTTACTGAAAAGAGATGAGGCAAGTCATGGTGTGATAATCAAAAGGAACAGATCAGGTAAGCATAACAAGGAGATTTCAGGTGGCTAAGTACCGGAGTCTGATAAGTTAAAGTATCCGAACACTTGGCATATACTCTTAAGATTGGAGACACGTTCATAGTAAGCCTTATAGGTGCATCGCTATTTGGATAACAACAGAAATATTAACAGCTCTAGAGAATCTGAGGAAACTTTATATACAGAAGGAAGGGGCATATAAAATAATGAGAAAGGGCAGACAGGAAAAATGGTGGCGGGAAGTACATGAACTATGGGGATTATGAGGCAGTTTACATTAGAACAGGAAGAGAAATGAGGATGTAGTTAGTTTACATTAGAACAGGAAGAGAAATGAGGATGTAGTTAAAGAAGCGTGTAAAGTGATGGTCCAAGTTCTGACACAATAAAGCATACTTCAGCCCATATAGCTGTGAATTTTGAAACTTACTGTCATATCTTGCAAGCATTTTTGCATTGTTCCCTACATTACCTCTTACATGGACTGCTATGCTCTACCATATCCACTAACAAGGAGCGGATTATGCTGCTCATAAATCTGCGACTTATATACTCTGAGACTAAGGTACTACAGTCTTGTATTTAATACATATTCAGCTAATCACACTTGTTTTGTAGTTCTGGATATCGCAATTATTGTCCTCAGACATTCAACAAGTACAAAATGGGGAAGAGACTGATACAAGAGGGGAAGAAGAAAGGAAATATATTGGGTGGGTTTCAGGTGAAGTTAGAAACCACTTGGGTGGGTTTCAGATGAAGTTAGAAACCACTTGCTGAAGAGAGTATGAATAATGAAGGAGAGAAGATGATGGGGAAATGGAAAAAGGAGATTCAAGATGAGGCTTAATAATCATAAATAAATGAGAAAAGGAAGAAGGGATGTAAGGCTGTGGAAGATAAGAAGATGTCCACTGAGCAGTAACAGCTGAGAAGGGACTTGGCTTTAAGAGAAGGAGATTTCTGGAGGAGTAGTTAGTGAGTGCCATTCAGGATGGCTGTAGTAGGAAGTGAAGGTTAAAAGGTCAAAGACCATAAGATGCAACACCAAACTGTCCTGCAATACAATGCACATTGACTTACAAAGGACAGTGCAAAACAGGGGTACGACAAAGTAGTGAGAGCAAAGTTAACTGTGGGTAAATAAGGTACAGTGGGGTGTCAAGGAACAGAAAGGACAAATGAAGCAAATTCAGTCAGGGAAGGTAGCAGTGAGGATTTGGGATTCAAGAAATCCCTGATCAGTATCAGTAAGAAACTAAGGTCTATCATGAAATCATCCAAGGCTAACTTCAAAACAAAAATAGCCAAAGATTCTTCTTCTTTAGCTATGTTAAGAATCTAAGTGGCAACTCACAGATATGCACTGAACTAGTGCAAAATGGCACAAAATATACTGAACCTACTGATATTGCCAACATTCTGGCAGATAGATTCAGTGCAAACTTCACCCCGCTCTCAGCTCCAAAAGGGCCCACAACAATACCGGAAAAGTGTAGTGTCCCAAAAATCACAGACACACAGGTGAAAACAGCCCATTCAAAAGCCAAAAACACAGTGTCAATGGGACCAGATGGTGTCCCAGACTGCATCTTGCATGAACTACAGAACGAATTAACCCCCTTCCTAAACACGCTATTCACCCTCAGCCCCTCCACAGGCTATGTGCCCATAGAATGGTGCACAGCAATGGTTATTCCTCTCCACAAAGGAGGGGCCACAACTGACCCTGGTAACTATCTCCCCATAAGCCTGACTAGCCTAGTCTGCAAGGTTACTCAGAGGTGATCTCTGCCTGACTTACCTTTGTAAAACTCAAACTCAAAATAGATGGACATGCTCCACCTAAAGAAATCCAAGTCACTGTGAGCCAAGCTCTCTAGTGAGCTAAACCTCATCACAACAATAAATAGAATATGCTGGAGGGATAGATTCCTGTCACAGAGACTCCCCATGCTTTGGAACAAAATTTCAAACTAAGATTAGGCAAAGCCCCTCACTAACACTCTTCAAGAGAAACCTTGACGTGTGGATGGGTAACAGAAAATACACCCCTGGGATCACTTAATTGGCTCTGCTTGACAGAGGATCAGTTAATTAACCAATGGGCCGGCAAAAGTCGACACACTCTGGCTAGGCTTATAAATGCCCTCGGGCAAATAGCCTAGTACCTACCTATGAACCTATAAACAGATTAATAGTTTGATCACAATTCCAAAACAAGCAAAAAGTGCTTGGAGGCTGGAAGATACAGAGAAAGTATTGGAGTCATTC
>NC_056733.1:149065478-149072978 GCF_019279795.1 Protopterus annectens | reverse complement strand
AATCTTTCTACAGCAAACTGACTGAAATCACAGCATGAAGATTGTATGTACCCTGTGAGCTATGAATGATTTAGTCTTTCTATAGCAAGATAGCAAGTATGATGCAGACTTTTTATATGTGGTCCTACTATACTAGCTATACATTTTATTCCTTCAGTAAAATACTGATAGAGTTCATGCTGACAGCACACATATTACGTGTAAGAAACATGTTTATGTTCCTCAATGTATTCTGAAGGTGGATGGCAGGGAACACGTACGTACTGTTGTACATTCTTTAGTATATAAAGGTTAGTAAGTATAAGCTGCGGTGGTGCAGCGGTAGTGTTGTTGCCTCACAGCAAGAGCTTCTCCCGTTCGATTCTTGCCTGGAGCACCTTCTGTGTGGAGTGTGCATATCCTCCCCATGGTTCAATGGTGTTCAAGACATGCGTGAATGGGCATGCCTTTGTTGAAGGTCAGGCGGCGAGCTGGTACCTTGGCACCGTAAAAATCTACTGCCAATCATTAGCGGACTGGAGTTCTGCTGTGGCGACCTCTAACTGGGAAAAGCCGAAAGAAGAACAAACAAGTATGTACTAGGTTATACCTAGTTAGGGGTCTGCTGAGTTACTCTTGGTTATTAGTATTATAAATACTATGCCTTTTATTCTTTTTTTGGTCCCTTATTAAACCTGAAGAAATTGTTATGATCAGTATCTAATGTTAACAGATATGCGTGCAACATCCCCGATCAGTACACCACATGGTGTCCCCTCTCTGCCAATCCCTGCATGACGTCCTGGTGCTGGGGGTGATTTTTTTTTTATCTACAGCTGGCACTCTACCTCTTGATATTCATGTAATAGGTTTCAAATGCTATGAGACTGACTGTGGGCAGACATGTTGA
Organism: Protopterus annectens; assembly: GCF_019279795.1. NCBI lineage: Eukaryota > Metazoa > Chordata > Ceratodontiformes > Protopteridae > Protopterus > Protopterus annectens. Next base: position 149,072,089 of record NC_056733.1, on the reverse strand, counting down.
AGAAGAGGAGAGGAAGTAAGCCATTCCTATTGATTTAATCTTTCAGCTTATCCTATAGGGGCACATTATTTGCACTTTATGGAGTGATGCATTTATCTTATACATGCTGTTATGATTCTATTTGTTGTTACTGTGAATAATGCATTAGGTAAGTGATCATGTGCAATGTGCATACTCCATTACTCAGAGCTGCAGTTATGTCTGTTAACACCATAGTACTTTTTTTATGTTGCAGGTCCATACTTTTTTCTACTGGATATAAAATGGGACAGTACACAGTTTATCATACATCATGGATACCAAGAGAAGTATGAAGTTAGGAAAATCCCTTTAGGGAACCATCGAGTGTCCAAACAGCCAACAGAGACCCTGAATACCAGGCACTGGTGCCTTTAGGCATCCAAGGATATGCTTTCAGCTTAGAAGTTGTACCTGGATTTATATTAAAGAGGGATGATCAGCAAAGAGGATGTAACCTGGGGAATCTTGTTACCCCAAAACTGGCAATTAAACCACCTAAAGAAAGTATCCAATCCTTCTTGTGGAATGAGAGAAGGTTATGCACTCTGTTAGATGAACAAGAATCTAACAAAGGATTAAATGAGAAAGGGCACAAATATCTGGTTTACAGGAATCTAAACTTAATGTTAAGGAGGCACACAAGTTTTGAATGAAAGATTACGGACTGTTTTTGAAGACCTCAAAGTCGGAGGTAGTGAGAAGGACATACTTCTTATGTTTCATAGATCCTTAGACATGATGACTTATTTATTATTTATTTATTTCCAGTTGGATTATCGGGGAAGTCCACTGGGCCCAGAGAGCCCCTTTTCAGTGGAGGCCTGGGGAGAAAAGCTCCATGAAACAGATTACAGTAAAGATAGCAGTCCAATAAAAATAAAAGTACAAGTACAAATACATATCAAATAATACAAAGTGTGAGCAATATTGCCCATAGTGAAAAAATATCATGCAGATACATTTTAACAAATTCATACAGTTAAAGTCAAAAGTCAAAAGCTATTTACAGAGTGTGAGAGATCATATGGGAATTAGCTATAGAAGGTTATAGCCAGCTATAAGGTGCTTAGGAATTCAGGAGGATACCCTCCCAGGGGCTTTTGTTAAAGAATTCTAGGTAGGGAGAATGAAGTTTCATTTCCACTTGGAGGAGAGGTAGGCAGTACGCTGAGTTTTGAAGTTGTTTGTGTTTGACATTGTCCTTAGTGTGGAAGGGAGAGAGTTCCATTTCTTACCTGAGGAGAAGTTGTCCAGCAGGATGTTTAAATTTGTGCACAGTGATTAAGTTTTGGTGTTCAGATCTGACAGTTCTATTTGGGGTGTATGGGGGAAGGATGTTAGTTAGAGTGGGGCATTTGGTTGGATTAAATATTAGTCTATGTGCTATATGAGCTGGATGAAGTCCAGGTAATTTGTGAATTCTAACCAGTTGAGGGATTGGAGGGTAACACAGTGATGAGTGGAATGTTTGGCTTTGGTGGCAAATTTAGAAATTTTGTTATAACAGCTTTCAAGTTTGGAAGTGATGGAAGAGGATAGGTTAGTTAGTAGTGGGGTGCCATACAGAAGGGAGGGAAGGAGGTAAGAGGAGGCCAGAGTATGCCTGGTAGAAGTAGAGAGGAAGTGGTTGTTCCTGTATAGCATACCTAGTATTTGGTGGGTTTTCTTTATATTTTGCTGAATATGAATGTCGAGCTTGATGTGTTAGTTTATAGTTACACCGAGTATTTGGCAAAGGGAACAACTTCGATCAGAGAGTTTGCTTTGGCTAAGGACTTGGAAGGAATTTTTATTAAAAGAGAAAGATTCTGAGGGTATGAATAGTAGTATTTTAGATTTGTTTGCAATAAGAGAAAGGTGATTTTGGCACATCCAGATATCAGTAGTTGAGAAGTTCAGGGAGGTTAGAGACAGAGCAGACAAGTGTAGAGTCATCTGCATATTGGATGACTTTGGCATTAGGAACAGCAGAGTGAAAGTTATTGATAAAGGTATTAAACAGCATTGGTTCGAGGAGGGACCCCTGTGGTTTACTGGTAGGGGTGGGTAAGAAAGGTAAGGTGCCTTTTTTCCATTTCACAGCCTGAGATCTATATGGTGGATAGCTTGATAACCAGGAAAGAGTGTTTTTGGAGAGATTTAGGTTTGAGAGGTGACTTAGAAGGTGCTTATGGGAAACGGTATTGAATGCTTTAGAGAGATCTAGGAGCACTGTGGATACTAAGTTCCCAGAATCTCAGGCTTGACTGACAGTTTCTAAAAATGAGAGTAGAGCTGTTATGGTGCTATGTCCTAGTTGGAAGCCATGTTGAGTAGGGGTAAGATGTTGTTTTTTAGTCAGAAAAGGCATAAGTTGGAGGTGGATGCATTTTTCTAGGATTTTGGAGATTGGAAAGAGAAGAGCTATAGGGCAGAAGTTTGAAATGTTAGTGTTTTTGCCTCCCTTGTGGAGAGGAAGAATAAAGGCCGAATGCCAGAGTTTAGGGACATAGGATTCCTTTATGGATCTATTAATTAGGATACTAATTAGGAGAGTTATACCATCGGCAGCAGACTTGAGAAAGGAATAGTGGATGTTGTCAAGTGCATTGGAGCAGGGTTTAAGTTTGGATAGAAGCCTTTTTATGTAGTTAATGGAGACAGGATTAAGCTCAAACATAGGGGGGGAAATATTTGGGGACTTATTGCTTAAGTGACACATGTAGATGGTTAATCTGGGAAGGTAAGATCAACAAGGAAGAATATGGCATAAGCAATATATAGAGATTCTAAAAGAAGATATAAAGAATTGTTTGTAGATTTCATAGGAAACATAGGAATGTGGCAAAATGCCCCTACCACCTACCTAATTTAGCATGCTGCCAGGGGACTTTAACCTACAGCTTAATGATGATAAGGATAGGTTATATGGTAAACTGTCTCATCATGCCCCATTTATAATGTTAATAAACAGTGACAAGATCAATGAAAAAATTAGGGAACGGACATGAACTAACTTTAAATGGGAGACTCAAAAAGATTATGAAGAACTTTGGTCCATTATCGCCAATGTCTTTATTAGAAATGCATGTGAGGGTGTCTCTTCTGAACTGCGTTTGTGGGAGGATGACATTCACAGAGGCATTCATCAGAGGGACGGGTATAGGAAGAGGAGCTGAAAACTAGAGAATTAGGTTTAGTTCAGAGTAGGATAAATGAACAATGAGGATATAACTACTTACAGTACTTAGAGATAAAATTGTCTACAGAAATGTGTATGCTAGAGATAACTAAATCAGGGATAGATATCCTGAGAATAAAACAGTTGTGATGGTTAAAACAAGAATAAAACTCAAAGTTTATTTCTTGTTTTTTATACATAAGCTCCTTGGTAAACATATTTGCAGGTAATAGACCAATCAGATATTGGTATTTCAGGATTAAGGCTCTTAGAAGTGTTTTGCAATGTTTTACTTATCTCTTTGCTACCCATTCACATATACAGATGCTGCTTTGTGGAACCTCTTGGCAACACAGATTCAGACTGTTAGCCCCGAAAAGGTTAAGGCTCTTAACAGATCCACTATATACTCAGAGGTAGGAAAAAGCAGTTGGTAGAAAAAGAAGTTGCTAGACTTATGTCCAAGTAAGTTCTGTACCTAGATGGTTTGTCTTCAAAATTCTACAAATGGAGAGGAGATAAATTGTAGAAAGTGTTGACTTGGATTATAACTCTCAGGATTACCCAGGGGGTCCCAACCCAGATTTCAACCAAGCCATGATAACAAACATCCCAAAACTCAAGGAAGAGATACCTACTCTAGGAATTTTTAGACTCATTTACCGGGACCTAAACATTTTAGCTAAAATTTTGGTTTGCCAGTTGGATACTCTCCTGCCGCACCTAGTGCAAGAGAGTCAGAATGGGTTTTGGAAAGCTAAAGATTTTGCTAATAATTGATGGGTCCTGGTAAAGGTACAGATATTATTAATAACTGAGGGACCTGGCATAGGTAGAGATATTACTAATAACTTGTGGGACCTGGCAAAGGTAGAGATATTACTAATAACTGGTGATACCTGGCAAAGGTAGAGATAATACTAATAACTGGTAGGACCTGGCAGAGGTGGAGATATTACTAATAATTAGTGGGACCTGGCAAAGGTGGAGATATTACTAATAATTAGTGGGACCTGGCAAAGGTGGAGATATTGCTAATAATTGGTGGGACCTAGCAAGGGTAGAGAGTTTACTAATAATTGGTGGGACCTGGCAAAGGTAGGGATATTACTAATAATTGGTGCGACTTGGCACTTTTTCTATGCAAGTCTGAACCACTTCAGCAAGATGCAGCTTTAGTCTTCTTTGACATTACTAAAACTTTCCTTAATGGGTAAGTGCCCTTTACACTAGGCCTTAATTTAGGGATATTGTTAATTGGAGACTTGCACTGGTAGGAACTATTTATTACGTCATTTCAAGTCATGAAGTTTCTTAGAGTCAAATTGGACTCTGAAGTGACAATTACTTCCTTCTTGCTCCTTTCAGATAAGTGCATCCTGATGAGTAATAATCTCCCAAAATTAGTGCAGTATATTAGACATTTCTGATGCATTCAACAAGGCCTTGGGACTGAACTTCAGTTATTCTAGCTATGCTTTCATTCAGTACCTCCAAATACTTAGACCTCATCGAAGTGCCATAATTGAAAAAAAAAGTTCTATAAACTGATTAAAAAATCATGGAGATGTTACCTAAGCTAATTAACTTTAGCACACTTTTAGGGAAAATTCAAGTGATGCAACTTATGATTATGCCTCATATTACCTATTTGACTAAGAACATATATTACATTAAATTGCCCGAGCCTTTGACAAGTATAGTAGCATATAAAGAGTTATGTCTGCTTGACTTGACGAGATGAATATCTGCTTCAGTAGTGTATAAAACAAAATGTTATGGGAATTCAGCTTTCTGCACTTTGCTAGGTCTGCCATTGGGTTTACGTTAACTCAATATATAAGCTATATTTGTCACAGAAGGAATAAAGGCAATGGACTGGAAGTGGGTGATGGCGAGGAGTACCTGAGCCTACCAAAGGAGAGGATCTGATTGCTACACAGGGAATTCATATCACAGGGATATATGGCCAGGGGGTGAGGCCCCTCGAATCATATTTGGGACCATCCTATGATCCTTAAATGCAACGGTACAGCTACAAGAAAATGATGGAAGATTAACTGGGTCTTGGGTCAGACTTTGACAAGTATAGATCGCCCTTCACTTTGCACGTTTGAGACTATCTGTTCTCACTTCTATGTTAGGGAATGGCAGTGGCTAGATATACACACGTGTTTCAGATTTGGTGTAAATAGCAACACCTGCCAGACAGGATACACAACATCTTCCCATGGAAGAAATAGACCCACTTTCTTCTGTATTTGTATGACTTGCAACACTTTTACTATAATATGCATAATTCAGTTAAAAATGCACCCCCTCCACAAATGCACACACCAAATCTAAAACCCAGAAATGAATCCAGTGAACTCACTGTCATGCCAGCGAGCTGATGACATACTGAAATAGCTACTATGCACCGCTTTTACATCTACCATCTCAAAATACCATCAATATCCCTGCACTTTACAGCAATACATACTCTAAACCCATTCTATTAATCAACTGTTCCCACTTAAACCAGATTTTCTCTAACACTGTCTACAGTTTATAAAAATCTCCACATGTTGCCACCCTAACATTACTTCCTACTCTCACTTTCCATCACAAACAATCTCACTGTACAAGATGACCATATCTCAGCTGAGTGGAAGGCTAGAGATATAATAGCAATATGTAAGGTAAACATCCTCTCATTTCCTGATTATCTTTGCTCTATATCTACCTTACCTCCCATTAGCAAAATCTGAATATTCAGCCTATACTTATATGTTGGTACTTACACAATGTTCTGCAGTGTGTTTAACAGAATCCTCAGTGTACCCTATGCTTTACAACAAGCATGTACTACCTCCATGTACTCCATATGGCCCCTGGCTGTACAGGTAATAATCTCAACAAGGGGCAATTACTTGGTATAGATTTTGTTGACCTGTGAAGATCATCAATCATGCCTCCTACTAACTAACCTAGAGACCACAGGACTCAGTAACACGGCTATTAACTTGTTCAAGAACCACCCCACACCTTCTACTACCTAAACAAAAGACCAGAGGACTCAGTAACACACCTATCACCTAGTTCAAAAACTACTTTACACCTTATACCATCTAATCTAGAGACCACAGAATTCAGTAATACAGCTATTAACTGGTTCAAGAGCTACCTTATGCCTTCTAATAACTTGCCTATAAAAACAGGACTCAGTAACACACCTATTAACATGTTCAAAAACTATATCACACCTTCTACCAACTTATCTAGAGACCACAGGGCTCAATAGCACATCTATTAACTGGTTCAAAAGCTATCTCATACCTTCTACCAACTAATCTAGAGACCACAAGGCTTAATAGCAAAGTTTTTAACTGGTTTAAAAGCTAACTCAACAACAAGCAGATAAAAGTCAGTTTTAAGACTTCTTGCTCTA
>NC_056733.1:148995478-149060478 GCF_019279795.1 Protopterus annectens | reverse complement strand
AGTGTGCCTTCTGTGGAAGGTTGGGCGCCGAGCTGGCAACTCGACACCGTAAAACTCCACTGCCAATTAATGTGCGGACAAGGTGATCCGCTGTGGCGACCCCTAACCGGGAAAAAAGCCGAAAGAAGAAGAAGATTCTGCATATATTTATATCTTAAACAGACACTCAAAAGTGATAACAAGAAAGAGGGTATTTTTTTATCCCAATTCCTTTATCTAGTCATTAAAAATGAATCCATGAAGTGCCCTCAGACCTAACAAAGTAAGATAATTTTTACATCAAATATAATTTAGATAAATTTGTAATTTTCTCAGAGATCATCTAACAATGCAAATTTTGCAGTAAGATTTGTTTTTAAACTATGTATACATAGCATTTCATCCTTTTACAGCTACTTTGTAGGACAGTACTTGGCAGTAAATTATGAAAACTGCTTAAAGCTATGGGTATTGACTGTGAATGGAAACATGAAATGGAGGGCAATTCGAACATAGTGCAGGGCCTTTCTGCTATGGTTGTGTTATAGCTAGTATAAATGAAATAAGAATGGGGGTCTTGAAACCAAAATCACACAAAACAACTCGAGTTAGCAGATGACTTAGAAGCACATTGGAAATAGGACAGGTGAAGCAAATCAGATGTACCCAAGCAGCATTTAAGTCTAGTGTCAAGGTCGTCCCACAGTTACCAAGCTGTTAATCACTTTGGAGTCATGAAAAGAAACATACGATTGGCTTGCTAATCTATCCAACAATGCTTAAAGTTACAAGTGAATATTTCTTTTATTAAAATAAATCTGCACAAAAACATGCATAAAAAGAAGAAAACAATGTAAGCACACATCTGAAACTCAAATATACTCACACAGCAGTCTGTTCTGGCAGAGCATTCAAAAATGTGTCATTAATTTACCTATTGAAAGTGTGAGACATCTATACAATGTCCCTCAGCGTACAACAGATTCACATGTTATCTCATGTCTGTGTCTGTGGATCTTTTCTGCTTAACTAGATTTAATCAATAGTAATGATTTTACCATCTCCAGATCTGCATACGTAAGCAGTACAGAGCAAATCATAAGCAATGATTTTCTACAATAATACTTTTGTTTACAATAAAAGTCCCTCAAAGGCCAGGTATTGAATGAAAGGAAAGTACAACAGCAAAAAGGTATACTGTGTGCCAATTTTTGTTAATCACCTTTGTGGAAATGATCTAATTAAATGCTTATTCACATGAGAAAACTATGATAGCCTTACAAGACTATCTGCAAATATATAGAGCTGAGTATATTTTTCTGTATTATTCTGTATTATAGAGCTAAATTGTTGCTTAGATATCTGTTGTCTTACTGTTCTGCAAATATACAGAGATCAGTATATATTTTTATGGTTTTATAATTTGCACTGTGATTCCTCACATCTCTGTTGAAACTGTCTTCCCCACTCCCCCTCCCTGTTCTTGGTTGTAGTTTAAATTTGGTGGCTTTTGCAGTGCCCGCCCCACTGTAGATTTGATCTAGGACACTCCCCAAGTCCCATCTCTTTACCGCATTCTACCTAATAAACCCTTTCTGCACTTGCTTTTAGTCCTTTTTAATTTAATTTAATTTTTTTCAAACTATGTGTGGACTAATATTGCTACATACTCAAGTGTGCCAGCTTGCACTGCATGTGAATTGTTTTTACTACTGTTTTTGCTACTTTTCTGAAAAAAAAAATTGTAAGCCTGTTTCCTACCTTTCCTGTAATTAGTGTTCCAGATACATATTTGCTGTATCCAGGACTGTTTGTAAGCTTCTGAGCCCCCCAAGCCTTTCTGTGTTGGAGGGAAGCCTTGTAGCTTATCAGTGGGAGTGGTAAGCATTAGGTAACCTGTTTAGCACATAAGGAGTGGTTCTGGCCCAGAATTTGAAGTTATTGGCCATTTGGGCGGTCTTCCATCTCTCTCAACTTTCTGATTTGAAGGCCTACATTTGCACTTGTTTCTGCCCTGTAACTTCTGGGCCCATCTCATTTGCTCACTCAAAAAAAAAAAATGTATCTGCTTTTACTGTATTTATGTTCCTACTTTATTTTGCTTTTGCGACATTTTAATAGTACTCAGTTGTATTTATTACTGCTTGGTGTAACTCATTCTAAGCCTTTTAGTTTAAGCACTTGGGCTTCAAACCAGTTGTTTTACATTAAGAAGGTTTGTGGTCTGCACTGTAGTGGCAGGACAGGTAGCGTACATCCTTCTAAGTTGGGAACTGCTGATTGAGGGCTCAGTGTCTGTTATTCTAAAAGTGTATTAATTCTGGTTTAAGCACTTGGGCTTCAGGCCAGTTATTTTACATTAAGAGGGTTTGTGGTCTGCAATCTTGTGGTTGGAGAGGCTGGACTCTGCCATTCTGAGCTGGGAATTTCTGGTTAAAGGCTTATAGTGCCTGCATACTTGAACTGCTTCTTACTGAAATTGGTACACCTTGTTTGCTGTAGCATAGACTAGATCCAGGCCTGCTGAATCTAGCTTTGTTTGTATAACTTGAGCACTAATCCAGGCATTCTTTAAAGTATTCAATTGTATTTATTACTGCTCCGTAGTAACTTGATTAAAGTGTAGCTATCATTCTAAGTCTTTTGGATTAAGCACTTGGGCTTCAGACCAGTTGTTTTACATTAGGAAGGATTGTGGCCTGCAGTGTGGTGGCAGGACAGGTAGCTTACATCCTTCTAAGTTGGGAACTGCTGATTGAGGGCTCAGTGTCTGTTATTCTAAAAGTGTATTAGTTCTGGTTTAAGCACTTGGACTTCAGGCCAGTTATTTTACATTAAGAAGGTTTGTGGTCTGCACTCTTGTGGGAGGAGAGGCTGGACTCTGCCCTTCTGAGCTGGGAATTTCTGGTTAAAGGCTTATAGTGCCTGTATATTTGAACTGTTTCTTACTGAAATTGGTACATCTTGTTTGCTGTAGCATAGACTAGATCCAGGCCTGCTGAATCTAGCTTTGTTTGTATGCTTGTTGTTTGTTTGCTTGTTATTTCCCTGAAACGCTAATTCCACCTAAAACGCGGCTTTTCAGCGCTTCTGTGGATCCCTAGTGATATCTGCATTGCTTACTGTACTTATTTCCTTGTTTCACTTGAAAGAAAGGTACTGTTTGTCATTTTTGAATTTAAGTTACATGCAACACATTGCATTTAAGTTACCTGGCACTTGGTCACTAAAGCAATTATATGTCAGCACTAAAAAATTAAAAGAACTAAACCCTCACAAACTCCCCTTGAGTACCTTGTTCCCCATTGGCCCTTTTTTTCAATTATAAAGGAATTCCCAATACTATTCTAGCATGTCCAAAGGTCAGTTGTCAATCTTCTCTCTGGTCCAGCTGGTGAATCTGGGAATCTTGAGGCAATGTTACAACTGCCTCATGTACACAGACAACCCTCTCCTCCTCCCAACAAACACCAACACATGTGAGAGATGCAACCATATAGCCAAACTGAAGGCTAAGCTCTCTCAACTCAGTACTGGCGTAACCAGTCAGGAGGAGAAGGCAACCACACTCACTATGATTCCAGTCTCACATAGACCTACCACGGCAGCAAACCAAACACATAAACACACAAAAACATACTCGAAGGCTATAAATAAAAATCTGGCTAAGCAGAAGAGACCTACAAAGCAGACACCCAAGCAACCGCTACCCCAAAACAAAACACGTGCAACACATAGCTCACAAAGCCAGTGTGCCGAACAGTCACAGCCCTTAAGGCTAAACAACACACCTGATACACTTGTAATAGGTGACTCTATCGTCAGGCACACTGACATCCTGCTCACCAGGCTGAACAAGGAGAAGGTCACGGTGAGCTGCCTGTCGGGTGCTAGGATCCGCCACATAACACAAGCACTCAGGTCACTCCAAGGCAAGTACAAATATGACTCGGTCATTGTCCATGCTGGTGTGAATGACCTGAGATGTACCTCACTGGACTACATGAAAAGAGACATAGAGGAGCTCTCTGAGCATGTAGCCCAGGCCGGTATGACCCTGACCTTGAGTAGCATCTTACCCTCACCAAGAATGATGCCACAATATGAAGACAAGATGATCAATTTCAACAATTGGCTTAAGTATTGGTGTCATTCAAGGGGATCCAATGCCTGTCAGCCTGGGATGACATGCTCGACAAGCCACGATGCTTTACTAGGGACGGCTTGCACCTGTCACCCTTGGGCTTTCGGATATTGGCAAAGGCTCTTGCTTCCCCATAGTGCCTTTTTTAGGCAAGGCTCAAAAGACAAACCCACCTCCATAGGTATCACAAGGGATAAGAAACTAAGAGTAATGCTACTCAATGCCAGAATTCTAAACCTCAAGATGCACACACTCAAAACTCTCCTTAGCATGGAGAACATCAAAATCTGTGCAGTAACAGAAACCTGGTTCAAGACTCCCGAGAGCACCCCAGCACTACCAGGTTATACCTCATACCATGCTTTTCGGCCCCAAAACCTGGACCGAACCACAAAAGGAGGGGGAGTATCAATATTCGTCAAAGATACCCACACCTCCAGGTTGGTGGCACAGCACGAAGCATCAGAGACTATCCATGTGCAACTAATAGTGGGTAAAACTGCCTTCCAGTTTATAGCCTGCTACAGACCACCCTCCCAAACCCAGGAACCCCACTCGGCCTTCCTGAGAACACTGGAAAATATGAAGGGCTCTCCAAACACCATTATATTGGGCGACTTCAACTACCCAAACATAGACCTGGAGCATTACTCTAGCTCCAACACCCTAGCCCAAAGGTTCCTAGAATTTATAAACTCAAATGCTATGGAACAACTTGTTACCACTCCCACAAGAGGGGAAAACATACCGAACCTGATCATCACCAACATGGGGACTCTATGCTCCAGACCAGAAGTGTATCCCTCACTGGTAACATCAGACCATAAACTAATCTCACTGGATATTCACATCCCAAGCCCACACCCTGCCCAGAAAACCACAGTGAAAAACTTCTCTAAAGCAAATTTCAAACTCCTCAGAACTGAGGTGGAATCCTTCAAAGCCCCCGAGCATGTGGAAAATACGGCCCAGACCGAGAATCCTTTATAAAAGCATTCTATGAACACCTTCAGGAATGCATGGATCATGCAATCCCAAATAAAACCAAGACCCAATCCTCCAAAGGCAGACGTCCTATCTGGTGGACCCCAGCCATAAACAAACTATACAATAGAAGGAGGAAGCTACTACATGATAGAACAAAATCCCAAAAAGGGAAGGCATCTCTGATCAGTATTAGCAAAAAAATATGGGCACTCATAAAATCATCTAAGGCCAGCTTCGAGAGAAAAATTGCACAGGACATTAAGGATAATCACAAGGCTTTCTTTAGTTATGTTAGGAACCTGGGTGGGAATTCCCAGATATGCTTATAATTAGTCCAAAATGACAAAAAATACATCGAACCCACATACATTGCCAACATCCTAGCTGACAGGTCCAGCGCAAACTCCCCCCCCCCCTTCCCCACCAAAAGGGCAAATATCTATCCCAGCAGAGTGCTGCCCCCCGACATCTCAGATGCTCAGGTAAGAGCAGCCCTCTCCAAAGCAAAAAACACAGCATCAATGGGACCAGACAGTGTCCCGTGCTGCGTCCTACATGAACTCCAAGAAGAGCTAAATCCAAACATAAAACTACTGTTCAATCTCAGCCTTACTACAGGATATGTACCCAAAGAGTGGCGTACAGCAACAGTGGTCCCTCTCCACAAAGGTGGTGCCTCAACAGATCCTGGAAACTATTGCCCCATAAGCCTGACTAGCTTGGTCTGCAAAGCTATGGAAAGGATCATCATGGACCTCATAAATAAAGATATTGGGGACCTACAGACACTGGATCCTACCCAGTTCGGCTTTGTTAAGAGCAGATCCTGCCTCTTAAACCTGGTCGATTTCTTTGAAACAGTCACCAAGGCCATTGACGAGGGGAAGGTGGTCCACACAGCCTACCTGGACCTCACAAAAGCCTTCGATAGAATACCCCACTCGGGCATTATAGACAAGCTCACCAGCTTAAATATAAACCCCTATGTCACTAGATGGGTTGCAAACTGGCTCAAGTACAGAACCCACATGGTTAGAATTGCTGGAGCCATGTCAGACTCCAAACCTGTTACAAGTGGCATCCCACAAGGCTCAGTCCTGGGACCTCTCTTGTTCGGTATATATTTCTCGGAGGTACAGGCCAACATGGAAGGACTCTGGCTGACCTAGTTCGCAGATGACTGCAAACTGGGTGGCATAATCGACTCTCCAGCCGACACAAGCATCCTCCAAAAGGGCCTCATAGAAACAGACAACTGGTGCCAGAGCCATGGCCTCAAGCTAAACGCCAAAAAGTGTATAGTCATCCCCTTTGGCAAAAACAAAGTGCCCACAAATTACCACATAGGTGGTAATCCATTAAGTACAGAAGAAGTAATTAGGGACCTGGGGACCCAAGTTGATAGCAATCTCTCATTTGACTACCACGTGGCCAAAGTGGTTAGAAAAACATTTTATATAGCCCACCTAATCATGAAGGGATAAACATCTAGATCAGGGGCAGTCATCATGCCTCTTTACTCATCCCTCATCAAGCCCATAATTGAGTACAATGCCCCTTTTGGGATGTACCTTACCAGACACCTGCAGCAACTGGAAAGACCCCAAAAGTACCTCAGCAAGAGGATCAAAGGGCTCAAACAGATGCCATATGCTGCCCAGTTAAAGAAACTCCAGCTCTACTCAGTGGCATACCACCTGCTCAGAGGCGATCTGTGCCTGACGTATACAGCCATGTCCAACCCGGAATTAATGGATATGCGGCACCTCAGAAAATCCAAATCCCATCGAGCTACACGCTCGAGAGACTTGAACCTCAGCACTGAAATAAATAGGACATGCTGGAGGGACAGATTCATAACCCAGAGGCTCCCTTCAGTCTGGAATAAAATCCCAGTCCAGGTTAGGCAGAGTCCCTCATTGACTCTCTTCAGGAATCTTGATGAGTGGAAGGGAGATCATAGGTTTACCGCGGGTATCACTTCTGTGTCACTGTTAGACAGAGGCACAGTATACTAACCTCGAAAAAGGGCATAGCAAAATTAATTTAAAATGGGTGGCGAAAGCCAAACACACTCTGGCTAGGCTTATAAATGCCCTAGGGCAAATAGCCTAGTATGAACCTATGAACCTATATTTGGGTAGTGCAGATTATATGCTCTTGTGAAATCACATGTTCTTATTTTTATGAATTTGGTTTACAGGAAAACATACATTTTGCATAAGAAGCACCGGTGCCACTAAATTTAAACTCCATGAGTAAAAAAGCTTCCAAAATACATTCCTGATCCCTGCAGAATATGAATATGAAGTTCCATGAGTTCAGAAAATGAATAAAAGGAAAAAACAAGTACATTTCTCATAAAAATATTTCCAGATGTTGTATCAGGAAAGCAAATTCATAATGGCCCAAAATGAGGGACATGTTTTAAATATGTTTTTATATATGTAGCATGCTATAATATGATGATACTTATAAAAAGCTGCTTGACCTGGAATACCCACTGTATTCAATGTCTCAGCCACCATAAAATTACTTCTTAACTCATAACTAGCCATGCTTCTTTAAATAATTCTTCTTCCTTCCTCTACAATTAATTGCCGATCAGAACATGTTACCTGCTCTCAGTTTTCAGAGAGTTAATTTCCCAAAGATTGATCTGCTGTTCATGAATTCACCTTGATACAGTCACAGGTACAGAATTCAAAATGCATTTTCCCAATTAATTTTCACTCTCACATTTGCAAATCCATATGGCCTATTCACTGTAAAGCAGTTTAATCAAATACTACCATGTGTCTTTGAGCTGTGTCATACTGTATCTGAATTTCTTATCATTGTAAAAACAACAATAAATTAACTACAGTGTTTCCAGATGTTCTGGTCCTCCTTCTCACCTTTAGCATTGGTGTTCTCTTCCTTCGACTTTCTCTCTTGTTAGCCAGTGCAGTGCACACCATCACCCATTAAGTAAGCAGACTTCTAATTAACAACTGCTTCTGCAAGCTATGAGTCGGCAGATTTGATTTAAATTCTAATCTCTTACATCTCATTACTTTCCACTTTCTTTTCTTAGCCTTCCTTTATGTCCTACAGGTATAGCAAGCTTCTTTTATAAACAGTAATACCCTCCTCAGTTTGGTAAGCAGGTTTCCAACAAAGGCAGACGCGCAGGACAAAGTTTGCAGCTCATACACTCAGCCTCATGGCATCTGTCTGCACACTAATGCATACAGACTCTGCAGGAAGAGATCACGATGTCCTTACAGCTTATTAAAAAAATGCATGACACAGAGATCCACAAAGTGTGGACTACAACAACCTCATGAGTAAACAGATAAGTGTATGAACGACTGTGTCTGTATTGACAGATTCATGTTCAATCAGCTATGGCCTGCAGAAAATACGTCATGAGTATTTGTAGCATGTAGCCAAACTGATAAACTCACTCAACTCACTAACATTCATCAATGGAAATGATTGATACAAGAACAGCTTCTAGCATGGTTGTATCAAAGAGCATCCAATGAATTTGTAACTTATTTTCCTCATGCTGACTGGATGCATATGTGCTGCAGCGTGCTTATCAAAGTTCCGACAATGCAATGAGAGCAAAAAAATGTATGTGATTCAGTGGACTGAGAAATAGCTCAAAATTGTGCTGAGCAGAACAGAAAAACTGTAAAGCAGAACTTCAGTTTTTTAAAATAAAAGTTCAGTTGTCTGTAGCATTTAACAGAGTAAGTTTAATGCAGTTTTCTTAAAACAAAAACTATAGATGTATCAGCATATAATTGACAGCACACATGCTGTGAAGAAACATCACTCCTTATGTATTTTCTCTGACGTAGGTGTAAAAATAATATCTTGCATCTTTAGGTGATGGACAATTTCATACATTTTTAATGACCAGAACAGACAGTGTGTGTACATATATATATATATATATATATATATATATATATATATATATATATATATATATGAGTGGTCTATAGCTTTCTCATCTTGTACAAATGTATCACACATTAATAATCCATTAATAATACACAATGTATTAGTATTGGAAACAGTTCATCAAATATTCTGATTTGAAATCTTAATAACCATTATTGCATGAATCTAATGTATAAGCCATGGTGGTGCAGCAGTAGTGTTGTTGCCTCACAGCAAGAGGTTCTCCTGTTCGATTCTCGGCTGGAGTGCCTTCTGTGTAGAGTCTGCATGTCCTCCCTGAGTTCGAAAGACATTCGTGAATGGGCACGCCTTCATTGAAGGTTGGGCATCAGGCTGGCAACTTGGCACCATAAAAATCTACTGCCAATCATTAGCAGACCAGAGGTCTGCTGTGGCGACCATTAACCAAGAAAAGACAAAACAACAACAACACGATTCTAATGTTCTGAAATACAGTAGTAACTGAAATATGGAAGAGAATAACGTTTTCCCACCATCTTCCTAATAAATAAAATCTGTTCTAAGGTCATAGTTTCTTCAAGAAATCTAATCTTTTATGGTGGCTGTGTTCCTGGGAATACTTCTTAGCTCAAGAATCAGTAATAAAGCCAAAATATAATGGAGACAATGGTGCAGAATCAGGGATATGTTTGAAATATTGCTTTTATATGTTTAGAATGTTGCAAAAATAAGAAATGTTGTACTAGCATGCATTTTTGGAAGGAAATTAAGTCTGAAACCCATATTTCTGTCATCATTTAGTGACTGCATTCCTCAAGGACTTGCTAGAAAACCTCACATTTCTATACAGACCTGAACAAACCTATGAGACTAAATCAGGGGTACTCTGCAAAGACTAGGGTTACCACCTGTCCCCCTTTGTGAGGGACAGTCCCTCTTTGGGCAGTTGTGTCCTGCAAAATATTGTGAGAAAATGACAAATGTCCTGAGATTTTAGGACAAAATTATTTTCCATATTGTGTGTAATAGTTGCATAACACAGTTATTCTGTATCTGAAACACCTAAATGTTATACGAAACAGAATAAGGAACAAAAATGCTACAAGAATCAACTTTTATTCAGGCAAACAACTGAAGTTCTGTCCTTTGTACTGGTCGTGGGTATGTTTTGCCCTACAAAATCTGATGTTTGTAGCACAAATGTCCCACTTTGGCCATTTGGAAAGGTGGCAACCCTAGCAAAGACAGGAACAGGAAGGTATGCCACTGAATAAATCCCAGCTTGGATAAAATATTAATTCTTGAAATTTCAAGCAAATGTTATTCAGAATTTCTCAAAGTAATGTACTGCTGTTGATTTTAGGAACTTATAAAAGCTTATGACAACTGCACCAATGGACTTGCAGTGTAAAAGATAACTAGATGTATTAAAAACACCCAAAGCAGTACAGAAAATGCATGCCAACCTCCCATGAAGAAAAACAGAAACTCTTCCAATTTAATGCAATATCAAGATATAACAATGGGAGCAGATATATCTATCGAACATACTCTAGTCCATTACTTTAGTAACATCCCACAAAGGGGTGTGGACATCAAAATATTTACATATGGTGGGTGTGGTTTGTTCATGATGGTGACACCCACATGATAAAACAAAGCCAACTGTGGGTGAGTTCCCTTATACCCACTTTCAGGAGTGGGTTATTGCTATCACAGAATGACATTATTTGAGAAAGAAAGTGCTAATGTTTCTTAAATAATGTTATTGTATGACAGCACTTTAATGTTCTTCTACTACCTGAGCTTCTTTCTGATGTACCGTGCATGTGGAAAAATCATTGCAGGAGAAGAGAAAGAAAAGAGGGCAGGTCTGTCACAGTTTGCCCCCTCTCTTTTTCCCTCTCTCCTTCTCTGCTTTTTTTTTTTTTTTTTTTTTTTTTTTTACAGTATGAAGCATGGCATACGTTATAAAGTTGGTCATTATTGACTACAGAAATTGTGACTAGTTTTTCAGAATATGGTTGCTTCACTGGAAATGGAAGACATTATGATTAGAACAATACTTCACAGGATCTGGAATCAAGCCCACAGGATTCGGAATCAAGCCCAGGTAGAATCATTTCTTTCTATCATTTGATTATATCCACTGCAAAAATCCCTTACTGCACTCCTACGTGATCATAACGTGATTAGCAGGAAGTCCATGGAAATTAATATTTTTCTTTAAGGTGAGTACACATTTCAGCTGTTTTATTAGTCAGTGTTGTCAGAAAGGCATTTATCAAGTTTTCTTCAAGACCTAGCTCATATTTCAGTCTCATCTTTCCATATGTGTATGCTCCCAACAGACATACCTACATTTCTATATAATTAAAATGAACAGAAATTATGGTATATTACCTGTGCAATAAGGAAGTCTTATGTGCACCAGAAAAAGTTCAGGCTTCCATAACACTGCTCATTTTGCAGTCATACTAGAAACCTGTGTTCAGTATTGATCTAAATACGTCATTTTTCATAAATTTGATTGTAAACATTTCACACCTTTTAGCAATAAAAATATAGTCAGCTTATCAGCTCCCCATTTTAATGGTAAAAGACTATAATGTCAATGGCCCAAAGCTGAGAAACAGATCGTGCTTTTCCCATTTTCCTGAGGTGCCATGACTTCACAAGTGGAATAATTGGAAGCACATTGATGTGGAACTGAAGCTCTATGGTGGGGATGTGCAGAATGGTGACAACCGCCAATCCCTTTTTTATTTCTTTTTTCATGCAATTTTAAGCTGCGGAAGTAACTGTCCTCAATAGGGATCCCAATTTATAGGTAATTTTTATCTTTTTTAATTTCTTCAAGTCTTTTGGGTTTCTAATACCATGACAGGACTGGACCCTATTCCTAAGTCAAAGTATGATTAAAGTTCATGAAATCAGTATTGTTTCAATCTTTGATGTTACAGAAGTGCTCTTTGCAGCAGCCACACTGCACGCAGGAATGACTCCATATGCAATTCATACACAGTTACATGTATCGGTAACATATCAAAGTAAGATTGTAAATTATTTTTTATAAGACCCATAGCTCCTACACTACTGGAACTGCCCTTGCTTCTGCCTGCAAATCCTGGTATTTTACGACTTTGTGTCTCCCTGTACGTAAGACACTGTAGTCACTGGGTGTGGCGATTTCAATGATCAGAGCTACTTTTATCTTCTTTTCATTAACTGCTACATCTGGTTTTCTCTCATTTATTTTTGAACTGTTGGTAATGAGTGATCCCATGTGATATAAACTTCATCATTTTCTATAATGCTTTGTGACTCATGTTTCCAGTGTTTTTTCATCTACTTCAATATTATAATGTTTGCACAATCACCAGTGCAACAATCTTGCCACATTATTATGCCTTTCAGTATACAGTCTTTCTGCCATTAGTATATCACAACCAGCAACAAGATATATGACTGTTTCCAATTCTGTTTTTCAAAATCTATATTTGTCTGTTTCTCCCACATGTTGAATGGACTTTGTAAACTATTGTGTATGTTGTCCACTATCTTGAGCTGCCAATATTAACCCTTACCTATAAGATGGGTGACACACAAAGATTTTTTTATCATCGTGTTGGTCACAGGCCATATTGCTGTCTGACTACTGGGTCAACTCTTAGGGACATTGATGGAGTAATTTACTTGCATTGACAGTTTCCCAAAGGGGCATTATAATGCATTTTTTGGCATTGAGTTTTAGGTTATAGCTTTGGCACCAGTCATTTGTCTGTGTTAAACCCACTCGCAAGAAGTTTGTGTCTTGGAGGGAATCTATAATAACTTCCAATTTATAGTCATCTGCAAACTTGGTGAGCCAGAGGTCTTTAACATTAGCCATGACTTCCAAGATGTTAGAGCAAACACAGCGCCGAGGCCTGGGGTACTCCACTGTTGACGGGTCTCTTAGTGGAAGTGTTCTCACTGATCCTGATTTCTTGGGTCCTGTCTGTGAGCAAGACAGCAATTCAATGAGTTATGTAAGGGTTTATGCCTAGCTCAGAGAGCTTGTCAACAATGCCTGTGATGGGTATTGTATCAAATGCCTTATCGAGGTAAAGACATGCAGTATGTACTGTTTTATCCTCATCCATTGTCTTGCTGATCTTCTCAAAGAAGTCTACCTGGTTAAGTAGGTATGACCATCCTTAGCAAAGCCTAAATGGGATGGATCCAATATCTGTGGGTAGCCAATGTCCTTGTTTATTATTTTCATGATAATTTGTTCTATGGCTTTGCATATTCAGTTTGTTAGACTGATGGGTCTGTAGTTCTCTGGATAAGTTGACGGTCTAGCCTTGTGAAAGGGAATGACTGTTGCAGTCTTCCATTCACTTGGAAAGTATCCTGTTTCGAGGTTATAGTTGAAGATGGCCTCCAGTGGTCCTGATAAGTTGTTGTGTGCTACCTATACGGTTCCAGATGTAGCTGAAGAATGTATGATGATAATTCTTAGCTGGCAAGGCTATCCTGACCTCATAGTTAGCCTTGATGGACTTAATTAGACCTCTTAGTTTCTTATTAAGTTGTATAAGAGGGCATTTGTCTTTAAGAAAGTTGCTTTTCCTGATTTTGGCCATGAGTTTTCTTCTTTTATTATACACTCGGTTTAGGTGAAATTTCTATCAGTGGGGTTTATTTTTAGGGTTTGTTTTGGGTTCATTTATGGTAGGTACAGCAGCCTCTATGCAGCCAATCACATGTCTGTATAGCGACTCTATGAATAATTCTGTACATGTAGCTATGGTTTTGTGGTTGGCAGGAGTCTTGAATTTTGAAAAAAACAAACTATCAATTAATAGGATGTAGTTTGTTTATGAATAGTTCCTGTTACTGGTTTAACTAGATTTTCTGGGTTGATTTTTACTTCAAATAAGACAGCTTTGTGATCTGATGTCAATTGTGAGGAAGTCACATGGGGGGCTGTAACATTCTCCCACATTGGTGAGTACCAGATCCAGTATGTTTGATCCTCTGGTTAGACCATGCACTACCTGCTCCAGCATGTTTGTGGTAATAAAGTCCAGGAAGTGTTGTGCCTGTGAGCTTAGGGCTGTATACATTTCCCAGTCTATAGAAGGGTAGTTAAACTCACCCATGAATAAGGTGTTTGATTGGATGGTGAGTGCCTCTAATAGGTTTAGGTAGGTGTGATGAGACTCTAGGGGCATAAATGGAGACTTGTAACTAGCTATGATATAGTGAGAGACCTTGCCTATAGTGACTTACACATGTGTGAGCTGCTTGGTGTCATCCACTTTAACCAACCTAGAGGTATGCTTATTGCTTAAACAGATCAACACAGCTCCACCCTTGGCCTTGGTCTGTACTGTTGTTGGTCTAAATGTGTGGAAGGCACTGTAGGCTTGCACTTCCAGAGTAGTTTCTATGGTTTTAAACCAAGTCTCAGTCAAGGCACCAATGTCTACATCCTCCAGAGTGAGGAGGGCTTGAAAGGTGTGGAGTTTTTTATTTAGGCTCCAAGCATTGAGCAGTAACACCTTACAGTTGCTTGTAGACGTTTTCATTATGTTGGTAGCTTTGTATTTTTGGCATTGCCAAAAAAAAGGCTCTAAGGGGGTGAATAATGTTTTATCCAATATCTGATAGCCTATGAAAGACAGCTGTAACCCATCCTTGGCAATGCAATTTGATCTTCTGACCGTGTTCTCCCATGTTGACAGATATTGGACACCCCCCCCCCCCCCCCAGAATGACACAAGAAACTAAGCCAATTATTAAAATCAATCACTGTATGTTCATACTGTGACATCATCCTTGGTGAAGGTAGAATGCTGCTTAATGGAAGGCTCATATCTAGCTGTCACACATTTACAGAGAAGATCAGTTATGTCTCTTTTCATGTACACATAGAGCCACACAAATATAAACGCATAGCAGGCCCTATAATGTTGACATCAGTCAACAAGTGTAGCATGTGACCAAAAAAAAAAGGGAAAAGCATCATAACAGCCTGGATAATTGCCACTCCTGCAGTCAAATCTCACACTATAAAAGGAAGAATGCATAGATATGATTAAGAGCAAAGTTACCAAATAGTTGTTAGACATAGATGAATCGGAATACACATGCAAAAGTCTGTTATATACAGTATTAACAGTGGTTTTATTTAAGCTCGGTTTAAGTATTAATGCTTTCCTGGTGTAAATGAATAATTACCATTGAAAGACTTTGGTAGGAAAGGTCACATTTTCTGGAATAAATTAGGTAATTTGTTGCATACTGATGTGATTCTAACCTTAAGATAAACTCTAGTACTTTCAAAAACCTTAATATGCCTGAAATATAGTGGCACTATGTGTTTTAGCTGCTAAAGCAAAGAGCACTTCTCAGAGAAATTCTGTAATCTCCTGCATAACTAAATGTTAAAAATCAAATACTTCTCTGCATAAAAAGACACTGACAATTTATTTAAAAAAAAATATATATATATATATATATATATATATATATATATATATATATATATGTGTGTGTGTGTGTGTGTGTGTGTGTGGCCATTAGATATTGCTAATTAGGAATACATACACCAACATAATTGCTAGTCATGGTTTCATTTCACTCCAATAATGACTGTTTCACTGAGGGTTGATTGGCTTAGACCAATAAATCTAAAATGCAGCAAATAAATGAATGAATTATAACTTACTCCTATTGTCTGCTGAGCTTGAAGGAGTAGTTTTAATAGGTGATCCTGCATCGGTCTTTGCAGTCATTTGCAGAACTCCACACAGAAATACATTTGATGGATACTTACCATATCATGCAAAATTATATCTTTAAACTCATTTTTTTAAATAAATTATGTATGAGATTATTTGGATTGGGTATTACAACTATATTTTTAAACACTGATAATTAAACATTCATATGTTGCCAGAAGACAGTTATTGGGATTTATAGGCAGATAATAAACATGGCAGGTATACAGAAATTTCAAGGAAAGGCTTTGCCCTAGTCCAAAAACAACAGAGGAACAGGACTGTATTAGTTGCATGCTATTGTGCATATAAAGGAATGGGCTGTAAAATGCATGTGCAAATAAGCAACCTAAAAAAGTGGCAAGTGCTAACATAGACCAACAACGGTTATACAGAGTATAAATGCTGTCGCATGGCATTGCTACTTGGTTGCAGAAGTGTGGTAGCAGAAGTAACTACACTAGGCATTTTTGAAGTACACCTAGAAATACCTAAGAAGGCTTGCAACACAAGCGCTCATACAAATTGTGATATATATTCCTTAATTTCTCACATTAAGGTGTCATGTACACATATACAGTAGGATATATATTTCATCACACCTCTAATAAAGATGTAGTGGAATTTATATCACATCTGAGAAAACCCCTTTCAGTGAACTGTTCTTCGTCGAACAATAACCAGAGAAATCTAACTCCCACAAATGGCCATTTCAGCGCTTTTATTCCTATAATCGGGAGGTTGCCCTTTTTCCGACTGTAGTGCAATCTTGGAGTTGGTATATTTAGTTAGGGGGGTGTGGGGGAACAGCCCCCCCCCCACATTGGGGGTGAATTTTGTCTGGTTTTAGTTTGGCCAAGCGTTTTTTTCCCTAGGAAAATATTTGTTGGAATGGTTGTTGAAGGGAGTTAGATTTTACTGGTTATCGTTCGGCGAGCAGTTGTTCGCTGAAAGGGGTTTTTGTGGACATAATTTAGATTCAATGTTGTGTACACATATGCCTTATAGTACATATCTCATCATACCCCTTTACAACAGTACTTCTGTTAGGGCACTGCAATACCACTCTAAGCACTCATGCTAGCATTATTACACCATTGTACCAGGCCAAGCTCTAATACTAACATTATTA
The DNA here is from genome assembly GCF_019279795.1 of Protopterus annectens. NCBI lineage: Eukaryota > Metazoa > Chordata > Ceratodontiformes > Protopteridae > Protopterus > Protopterus annectens. The sequence continues at coordinate 149,043,545 of NC_056733.1, read as the reverse complement.
GACCACTGTACCACTCTGAGCTCTCCTACTAGCATTATAACACCACAGCACCACTCTAAGCACTCATAGTAACATTATTACACCACTCTACCACTCTAAGCACTCATACTAGGTTTATTACACCACTGTACAAGGTGAAGCATTCATACTGGAATTATTATACCATTGTACTGCTCTAAGCACACATGCTAGCATTATTACACCATTGCACCTGGCTAAGCATTCAGACATGCACAAGACAGCAATATACAAATGATGCAACATCCCATTACTTCAGCTAGTTCCATGGGCACCAATAGATACACAGACTCACAGACAAAGTACAGTACAGATACTTAAATGCATAGCCAGTGCCACACCCACTCATATACGCAACAAGTACCTCATATCACTATAAATTAACCCCATCATGCCCTCTGCATTGATACAGCACAGCTTTTGAAGCACAGCAGCAAACAACTGCTCACAAAGAAAAAAATTGGCTAATATGGCAATATGTTTGTAACATTTATCACAGAGTACAAAGCCCAAATCAGATACAGACAAACAGCAGAGCACAGGAATGGATATAAGCAGAATACAGTTCAGAAATTCTCTGACATGCACTTCTCATTCCTGCAAACTAGCGCAAGAAGCATGGCTTGACCTGGTACAGAGTAGGTGCTGTCCTAATGTGCATCCTTGTTATACTTTAGGATGTCATGTGCATTAAGGGTGCACAGAGCTACACCACTGTGTACCCCATTATACCCCATTATGCTATATGTACTAAGGGTGCACAGAGTTACTGCACTGCATACCCACATTATACCACAGGATGTCATGTCACTAAGGATGCTGAGTGCTACCCCACTGCATACTCTTATTATAGCTGAGGACATCATATGCATTACACAAGCACAGGCTTAACGTGATGTACAACCTTAATATACTCCCAGTATGTCATATCCACATATGAAGCACACAGCTACACCACTCTGTAACTGCATTACACCCCATGATATCATATGTACTAAGGGTGCATATAGCTACTCCACTGAATATCCACATTATACTCTAGGATGTTTTCACTAAGGATGCAGATAGCTATCACCCTGTATATCCACATTATACCCCAAGATGACATAGGCTTGTCCTACTGTACACCCTTGACATACCCCAGTATGTCATGTGCACATAACATGAACAGAGCTCCACCACCATGTACCTGCATTACACTCCATGATGTTATATTTACTAAGGGTACACAGAGCTAGCCCGATGTGTCCCAACATTATACCTTAGGATGACATGTTCAGTGCACTAGCATAGGCTTCTCCTGCTGTTCACCCTTAATATACTACCAGATATTATGTGAACTTACAATGCACAGAGGTACACTACAATGCACGCTTTTTATATCCTAAGATATTGTGTGCTCTGGAGGTGTACACCTTTATGTGCAGCCTTAATATACCCCAGGATGCTAGGCACACTAAAAGTGTAAAGATATGTTTTGCAGTGCAATCTTAGCATATTTGTTTTGTTTTATTCCTCTATTTCCGTCTTTTGTTAGCTGTGAAATTCTAGCCTGTAGATGTGAGAATCAAAGGTCAGGATGACAGAATATAAACAGCCTTTCTAGCCCTGAGCAGCATTCGCTTCACACTGTCCTAATTTTCATTATTACATTACCCCAAAATGCATACTGCATGTGGATGTTGTCTTTAAGTAATGTAGCACACTGTTGCTTAAAATAGCCCCCATAAATTCAGTGTCATGCATGCTGTTACTAATATAAGTGCAGCTCATATATTTTGTTCTATATTCAGCCTGTCATACATACCATCCCTACATATGTTCAGAGCTGGGGAGTGTTGAACCTATGTATTTCAGCATATTGGTATTAGTGTGTTGTAACCAACTGTGCCCTTTGCCAGCCTCCTTCTCTTGCTCTCCTTCTCGTCCTCCCTTTACGACCTGCCAGCCTTTGTTTGAAACATGCAATGCAAATATCTTAAAATTAAATGAAAAAGGTAAGAAACAATAGTGTTAACTTTAGCAGTAATCCACCATATTGACTACAGTTACACTATACTGGGTGGCCAGGCTTGATTCCAATAGTTAGCTCACTATATCTTGAAATGCAGAATGCAATTCCCCTCTCCTCAAACATTTGAGGTACAATATAAAGTAGTGGGGCCCAGTTTCCAGTGCTACAAACTGTTTGCATACTCAGCTGTGTTTCTTTTTTCTGAGCCTTTCAGGCATCATGCAACACAAATGATGAACAGTGTGCAATACTTTTTTACACACCGTTAAACAAGCGCATTCTTTTAAAGCACTACAGTACCTTTGAGCATCAGACTACAGAGGTGTGCAATGTGATGTTAAAATGGATGGCATACAGGGCTATGATCAGTTACTATTCATTTCAGTTTGACACACTGAACTCTTAACAGTTTGACAGTTCTATTTCTGAATCATGTATCTGTCAGTATTGTGTGTTAAACTTGCTATGCAACAGAAATGACATCTATAAATATCACCCCCAGTATGTATACAAGCATAACTACGTTTCAGCGTTCAGCTGCCTGACTGAAATGAAGTGAAGTGGAATGGCTGTATTACACCAATCAAAAAGCAAACTGCTTTCAGTTATAGTAACCTCTTAAAGTTGCACACTAAGCAACAAAGTTTAGAAAAATGTATAATTACAGAACTGAAGCAAAGAAAGGTCACATGAGTTTATTAAATTATATGCACTGTTACACTGCTTTGTTTCTAAATAGTAATTCAAGGTAATTAAACGTGATGACATGGTGCAGTTAATTAGGGAACAGTGTGAACTGTTATTTCCAGTTCTATACTAAAACTGTCTTAACAGATAAACCATACATTTGCTTAAACAAAACTGAGTTTTATTTTCTCTATTTGGTTTCTGTAATACTGCATTTATATATTTCATTTATATTTGTTCTGTAGGATATTGCATGATTACTAGTGTCTAGAAATGGCTGTGAAATATTAATCAAATTATGGGGTAAGGATTATTTGTAGAAACTGAAGACATTGATCATATCTCTGTCTTTAATACCGTAGAAACTGTCTTGCATTACTCTAAACAATTAGTATGTAATTTGTTCTACTGATTAAAGGCATGAAGTGTAATCTTGGTAAGTTGATTCCATTTTTCATTTATTCATTTTTCCTGTGAAGTTGAACCTGCATTTCTTATCCCATTACTTTTTGGCAGTATTAGTGTCTAACATCAACATTTTGCTTATTGATTGTCTGTTTATTTATGTATTGCATTTATTGAACACAGTGAAGATTTTGTACTAGTTAGGGGTTCAAAGGCTCCTGAGTGTAATTATAGTGGTATGGAGAGAAAAGTGTACCCCAGATGCCTGGGGCAGTGCTGTAGTACGAGTGTTCAAGAGCAAAGGGGACATTCAAACCTGTGGGCAGTTGAGAGGTATCAAAGTCCTGTCACTCTATATGACAGCTCCGGAGACAGTGATTGCTAGACAAATATGCAGAGTAGTAGAATGTAACGTGAGAGATGAACAGTTCAGATTCGGATCAGGGTACAACACAACTGATCTAATGTTTGCAACGAGAGCAATGAAGACAGTGGAGAAGAGAAAAGAGACGAGGAGTGAGGCCACTGGTAATTCCTAGACTTGGAGAAGGTTTATGACAAGAAACCAAAAAGGTAGATTTTGGCAGTCCTGCAATGGTTCAAAGTCCAGCAAACACTGGAAGAATTAGTGCTGGCTATGTACACGGACTCGATAATATTTAAGTCCAAACATGGAATGGCTTCAAAGAGGGGTTCACATTTGGAGTGAGTGTGCATCAGGGGTCAGCATTGAGGTTGACTAATGAACCAGATTCCCCTATAACTATCTAGATAGATAGATAGATAGACAGATAGATAGATAGTCATAGATATAACCAATTACATGGTTTTGGAAGCCTGAAGTCTAGCATTATTGACTGACAAAAAGTCAGATATCTACCAGAAACATTGAAGCTTTTACATGGGATGTCACAGCAAAATATGAGGAAAATTGGGGACACCCTGTAAAAGCCTGGGCAGTTTACAGGTACAGCTATACGATCAATCATATTGCTGGTAATCATACCACTAAGCTGCCCAGACCTTTACAGAATATTGGTTGTATTCCTTATATTTTTGCACTGTCTTATGCAGAAGTTTTCTTTCTAGTGGGATAAGCTCAATTTATAATAGGCACACTGATTGGGAGACCAATGAGTGTGCACACCTTATAATATTAATGGACATTTATTGTAACTATATATATATATATATATAAATATATATATATATATATATATATATATATATATATATGCAGATACACACACACACACACACACACACACACACACACACACACACACACACACACACATATATATATGTTAAGCTAAAATACATTACTGTTGATATTTTTTATGCATTTATTCATGCATTTGATCATAATCAAAAAAAGTATCACTAGTCAGTGCCTAGGGGTTTTAACGGTGTGTGACGACAACAAAATACATGTATTACTGTGGCTATTGTCTAGATCTTTTATTTATCTATATGATCACAACCAGGCATCTGTGGTATACATAATCATTAAAGTGCATGTCATTAAAAGGTGGGAACATTTTTGTTTGGGTTGAGATGTAATTGCTTGCAGCATATGTGCCTGACAGCAACAAACTGAAATATTCACACCCTTAAATGTATTTCTGCATTTCATACATACCACTACTGATTGCACTGAGGAGGAGCTGATTGTAATTGAGATGATATTTTTATATTGGCTATTTCTGGCAAGTCGTTTTGCTACTAGCAGCTACTATAAAACACACTGTTGTACTGCAGTTATACCCCTTTTATGAGTCTGGAATGACATGATTGTTGGTGTACTTTCTCTGTATCTCACACTGTGCTTCATGTTGCACAGTTACACAACAACAGATTGATCATCTTCTCACTAATTTGCTGTAGGACATGTAGAAGGCTTTACCTATGTAATATCATCCAGTAACAGAGTAAGTTTTCTGGGTTATGAGACAATCAACTGCTCAGAAGGACTGGAAAACATAATTTAAGAGGCACTAACAGGGCGCTCAATAATTGAGATAATATAATTTATTTTCATCTAAAATTATGAATGTTTACCATATTAATAACTGTTGTAACCTGAAAAAAGTTAATGTGTGATATCACTGCAATCGATGAAAGCATATATAATGCTCATAACTTTTTACTGATAGCTAATGTCTACGTACTATACATTTCTAGGTATTTGTATTTGTTTAACAATATATGCATACTAACATCTTTATATAACCATTCTAGGTAGTGTCCAGTGGGACCATTGTAGTGCAGGATTTCCCAAGCCAAATTAGCACACAGGTCATCAGTGGCTCCTGTCCTGTAGTCAGGAAATAACATAATGTGATTAATGTTCATTCAAAATGATGCACAAACACTATACTAATATTTCTGTTAACAAGTTGAACTAGAATGGGTTTAAATACTGCATCAAATGAAATGGCACATAATGCTGGAAAATTATCCAGTGATAACAAGTATCTGAGTACTGCTACTTTGCAAAACACAGATATGCACAAACAACATTTTTCATTAAAATCGTAGACAGTGTCTAACCATTATGCAACACCAATTTACAGGTACAGTCTAACAAATTTTCAAGAAAGCCTCATTACAAACATTTGATGATTAACATGTGAGAATCTGATTTGTTTTCATTCACAGCTTTGAATATGGCAATATTAATTAATTTACTAGTGGTTTGCCCTTCAAGGAGTTTACGCATGGAAACTTAAATGATGCTGCGCAATTTCTAACTGCTACCTGATGTCTAACTACCGCCATCTTGACTTGTTTAGGAATAGACTTCCTCTTCAATTTAAGTAGTTTAACACACTGTCTGCCTTTAAAAATGAGCCGGACCACTGGATAGGTGTTCATAAATTCATCCCTGGCATGATTGGCTGGCCGGCCGGCCTTGAAAAGAGAGGTAAGAAGTAAGGGGGAGGACTGGCAAGGTGGATATGGCCTTGCAGTTTGGTTGACTTGTAACTTCTATGGTCTTGTGATCCTATAATAAATATTTTTATGCATGTTTCCATATTTAATATTAATATTTAAGACATTGCCCACATAGCAGCATGGTGTAGCATCATTTCACAGAATAGTTCAGCATATAGGTCAGGAAAGTCTGCTGACTCAAATATAGTGATCAGTGAGCAAAAAAGTATTTTTTGATGTTAAATTATCAATATGGCCCACATTAATATTTCTGTTAATGTCTTGACCCATATAAAGTTAATGTAACACTTAATGGTATCAAATGAAAGCAAATATAATACTGCAAATGCTGTCACTGATATTTTGTTCTATCATTTTGCAAGATATTTATACTTTTTTTGTAATAAAATATGTATATATATATATATATATATATATATATATATATATATATACATACAAAAAATATCATACCTTTCTAAATCTCTCAGGTATTCTGTACTTGGAAGCATTGAAGAACACCATTTCACATGCCCGCTGACCAGAAGGTGCATATATGGTACTTTATAGTATCAAATAATAGCATACACAATGGTGGGAATATTTGCACTGATAGTGTCTATGCAGTACTTCTATGTAGATATTTATATTTATGTGTTCATTAAATATGAATACAAATCACAATAATACAAATATCTCAAAAATGAAGTGATGTCGACTATTTGCAGCAAACTCCATTAAATTTGCTGAAATAAAAGTCACACTAATATTTGGGGGTCTATCTATTAGGTACAAGATAGTGATAACACAGTAGTATAATAATTAATAATCAATAATTAATATATATTACAGAAATATAAATGTATGTGTTCTACAATTTGTTGCTCAATATAAAATCACTACTCTATCTGGCTGACATATTGACATCACCATTGTGAAGAGAAGTGTTTGCTGAAGATTTTTTCTTTTGTATTTTAACTGTTTTTGCAACCTTTATTTTTTAAGATACATGTTTACAGGTAGGTTGCAAAATTGCATTCATAAAAATTTAGCTCAGGCTAAAGCTGAATAGCCAAGAAACCTGTAAGTGTCAGGAGGAATGAAATTCATCTCAAGCTAGAAGTTAATGAGTAAAATGAATCCTTAATTTATATCTCTGTGCTCTGTATTAAATATATAATATTCAAGCTATATTTTCCAAATGTCATATGCTTAGTTTTTGATGTATTCGTATATTATTCTCCTATGCCCAGCTGCTCAATTTAGTCAAGTTCTTTTGCAGACAGACCCTATCTGCAACATATGTAATCAGCTTTTCCACTTTCAGGTCATCTGCCTACAAACTATAGAACACGTCAGATTAAATGAAAAAGATAAATCAGAAAGCTACAGCATAAACAAGCACTGGACCTTAACAGAAAAATGCAGGGCATTCTGTCTGTAACCTAGAAATTCACCTGTCCAATTGCTGTATGGCACTTGTCATGTCCAATTTATGAGCCATACAACTATCAATCTTTTAAGATTATATTAACATCTAGTTGTTCTAATTTACTGAGCAATATTTTATGTATGACCTTATCAAGGACTGAAGATAGTTCTACACAAATTAACCATAACACACTTTTTTTATTTATACCTGTTACTATACTATTATAGAACATCATATAATAGGTAGTTATAAACCTATTTTCAACATAAGCAAGATGATACCTGGTTTCAGGTCTCAGTATTTCCACTTCTGACAATAAATGTAACTAAAATATGCACCTCCATTATTTTTCCATAACAAAAAAAATTACTTATGAATCTGATTTTCTCCGGTTTACCTTTTCCTTAAAGAGGGGCTTAACAAGTAAATGTCTCCAGTTTTGAGGAATGTCTATATTCTAGATGTAATGGTGCTGTAAGTTTATATGAAAGGATTCTCAAGTAATTGCCAGTAAGTCCATCTCCTCCATGTGTTTTACTAGGGTTCATTTGGCTAGTACATTTTCAGTATGATCCATTTAATTTCAGTATCTGGAGTTACCTGAATATTATGCTCACTAATTACCTCCCCCAAACTGTTTTGCAAAAGATTTTGCAAATATATCTACAATCTGCTGTGTTCAAGAATATGTTTTAGAAGCAATACACAATTAATTTGTTTGTATAGATTTACTTCTGCCACATTATATATATATATATATATATATATATATATAATGGCTTCCTATTAAGGTCAAGCTGCTTATACAAACATCATATCTTACATTAGTCAAATATCATAATATATATGTGGAAAAATTATCTTTCTTTAACATGACAAATGAACTCTATTGTGTCTAAATAGATGTATGCCAAAATTAGACTTGAATATTCTATACATTCCCACTTATTAAAGTGGACAGTGTTTGCATGTAGCATTTTAACTGAAGTATCATTTTATTTGCACTGACTCAACTGTCCTTTATATTTGTGGTTTGCAAGGTTATTTAAGAGGACTGTATATTTCCCTACCAAAAGTCAGTGAGTCCTTAAAGATGAGATCTGATCAAACATGAATGAAACCGTGCCAAACTTAAATTTAGGTACCCACAAACTCTATTGAGATTCAGAGTTTTTGTTACTTGATGGCCATTATTCTCCCTGCAAGAATGAGTATCAGACCATTTAATAAGTGAGTCTTCTACTACCATGTCATTTCCAATCTGATCTGAAGAGTCCCCATCATCTAATTCAGCAATGTCTGCTCTTTCTACTGTTAATAAATAATCCCCATGATTGAATAAAATCCATGTAGGCTCTGTGAAGAGCTTACACAGAATATATCCATGTACACAGTCACAGATCCTCCTAGGCAGTGTGCCATACATATTAATTATGGTGCACTGCCAAGGGAGATCTCATTAACACAGATGTTGAATTCATGTAAACAAAACTGTAGAGGATGTCCTGTACTTGTGGATTCTCCAGAAAACTTCTGGACAGTTGGCAAGCACAGCACAATACCTTTCAGCCCATTAACCTGAACTGAAAGGTGAACAACTTCATGAAATTGCAATTTAATTTTTTTATGTTTATGTGCTTGTTTGCACCATGTGGCATGTTGCACAGCTATGCTTAGCATTGCTCACATATACAGTAGCCATCTGCTTGACATCTAAAAATAGAAACTGGATGTATTAAATTTTAACTATTTTTTTTTCATGTGCTTGTTTCCGTGTTGCTGCTCATTGCTTAGCTATGCTTAGCTGCACTTACACATTTACAACACACATCCACTAGACATCTAAAAATAGAAACCAGATGTATTCCATTGCTGTAGTCCTGCAGTGCTTAGCAACTTGCAAACCCACATAATGAAGCTGCTCTATGCTTACAGGTACCTTTGTAGTATATATGAAGATATACAAGCTCCCCTTATTATCCCAGTGGTTAGATAGGTTGAGTCATGACCTATAGTGTAGTAGGTCCCAGGTTTGAGTTCTGAGCAGTCATAACTTTTACATTTATTGAGTGAAACATCAGTTAAGTTTAAAATTAAAAATAAAAGTTACATTTGAAAAAGGTATGCGATGCTAAGCAGTGCTTAAAAATGGTCAATGGTCTATTCCCATTTGCACATTGCTATGCTTTGCTTACACATGGTTTATGCAAGTTTGTGAGATGCTAGTGGCATGGTGCTTTTTTGAAAATGACAGCATGACATGCAAGTGCAGGAACTCAGCCTATTTAAAGGCCAGTAGGTAGGCATTTCACATCATTCTTTGGAGTCTTAACATGGCTATGGATATGCCTGGTGCTGTTAGTGAAGGAGTGTGCTTTTGTTCACAGAAGTGGGGAGTGCAGGAGTCCAGAGTTTTTATTGGACGTCTGGCTAAGAATGATGAACCCTGGCTGCTGCAGGATGACTATCAGGGCTCAGAGTGTAAGTCTGAGGCCTGGGATCCTTTGGCCAGCTAACTTACCAGTGCTACTGGGATCTCCTGCACTGGTAAGCAGTGTCATCACCACTATGCGGACCTGAGGCATAGGAGGAGGGGAACCTTGGACAATTGGGTCCAAGAGGCTATGGCTGGGCACACCCCACAGATATGTAAGTACAGCGGATATAACAAGTTTACACACCCCTGTTAAAATGCCAGGTTTTTGTGATATAAAAAATGAGACCACAAAAAACAATTTCAAAACTTTTCCCACCATTAATGTGACCTGTAACCTGTACAATTCAATTGAAAAACAAATTTGTTAGGGGAAAAAATATAAAAAATGTACAATAAGCTGGTTGCATAAGTGTGCACACTCTTAAACTAATACTTTGTTGAAGCAACAGTTGACTTAATTACAGCATTCAGTCTTCTTGGGTAGGAGTCTATCAGCATGGCAAATCCTGACCTGGCAATATTTGCCTACTTTTCCTTGCAAAAGTGCTCCAAATCTGTCAGATTGCAAGGGCATCTCTTGTGCATAACCCTCTTCAGGTCACCCCACAGACTGTCTATTGGATTCAGGTCTGGGTCTGTCTGGGCCATTCCAAAACTTTGATTTTCTTCTAGTGAAGCCATTTTTTTTGTTGATTTGGATGCAGTGATGGCTGGTGACTTCAAATCAAAGGGGGGCTGCTGGAGACAGATGAATGGGTGGGGCCAATGGGAAGGGGAGTGACCAACTAGAAAGGGGCAGAGTTATGCTCGAGACCACAAAAACTGGGACTTTAATTAAATATGCTGCCCTGGGTGCCAAACTGTCATTATGATAGTCTAATCAAGACAAAATGAAGTGCAGAAAAAAAATATTTCAATGCATTGACTGCATGAAAACTTACTTAATATCTAGATGGAAGCAAAAAGGTTGTGAGGCATGAAAAAATAAATTACTTTTTAAATACATTACTGGAATGCCAGTCAAAATAAGTATAAGAAAAACAAGCACTCAACTCAAACCACTTCTCCTTGCACTGCAGTTCAAATTATAATTTATATTCAGCTTTATAAAAGTACCAAGTAACATGCTGAAAGTAGCAATCTCTGTGATACCCCCACTTGTAAAAATGCTTCTTATCCAAAAAAGACCTACTGCCTGACAACAACTATCTACTTGTTTCATGGAGAAAACATGATCAAAGGAAAAAATGAACAGCAAGCAAGAAACAAGGTCAAGATACATTGCTTAAATGATTACTGCACAGGTTATGGACCACGCATGATAGATTGGCATTCCGTTTAGTTCACTTGTAAAGCCTGCATTGATGAATACAACAAATGTAGTGAGATTCTGAAAATACTGTAATCCTGTCCTTTATTACAAATACTGTTATATGCATTCCAATACCTAAGGCTTATACGTTATCTAGTTATGTAAATATTCTCTGCATGGCAACAACAAATAGGCTTTCAATGTTGGTAATCCTTTAACAGCATGCTTATTAAAGCTTACTTGCATCTTACAATCTCAGACAAGCTTACCTGATGGTCATTAAAGCATTGCCACTTAAACACAGAGCAACAGGCAGTGCAACACATGCATTTTCTGAATAATAATAGCCATAAATCAACAGTATAAAATATGACAGAAAACCAGAACATTCTGCAAAATTAAGGACAGATGAAAAGCCACTATAGTACTTGTGTCTACCTTGGATGGGGGATACTCTGAACACTTACAGTGCATAACTGCTCCTTGCCTTGCTTGGACACATCCAGATGCATTACATGGGGGAGTGGGTTGCAACAAGTATGTCACAACTTGAAATGTGTCTGGCTGACTGTGATGGCCTTGACACATTTGTCATACCTCTCAACCTCAGTGCAAGAAATCTGAACAAAGCCATAAATGGAAGTTGGACAAAGGCCCAAAGATACGGGCAATTTTTAAATATCGCTCTTATAAACAACTTAAAAAATAGGATAGTAGGTGTTGCGTTAGTATGAATTTTCTGAAGGGTATGAAATCTGAAACTCAAACGTCTGTCATTATTTTCTAACTTCAGTCTTTAATGATTTGCCACTAATTTGCCAGAAAAACACAATGTTATGAAAAAGAACTAAAAATGTGATGCAAAAATATAAGATAGCCACACAATACAGCTGGGAACCTGTCAAAGAAGGGACAATTTTAAATATAAGTACTGTTAAGTTGAGCAGCTGACAAAATAAGAGAATCCACATGCATTTCTTAAATAAAAGTAATCTATAACTGTGATCATTACAATTATTTCTTACTTACAAACCATCCACATTTTCTTCCAAAATTGCCATTTTGCAGAGGGATTATTAGGGGGAGAGCAACATTTTGAACCAAAGTGGGTGTCAGTTTAGAGGTTTGGATATACCTAATTCTATAAAGTAGCAAAGACAAAAGTTCCAAAAAGTAAATAAAGGCACTGCTCCCAGATAAGACCTTAACGCTCAATTTTATTCACAGATACAGATGCAACCAGCGTTTTCGCCACTCTAAATAGGTAGCTTCATCAGAGGTTCAGAACAGCGCGAGAGCTGCGCTTTAAATACCATTCATTATTTAAATATTTAAAATGAGGCAATGCCTCCATATTTTCTAAATAAATCTATTAGATGAAAAAAATTATTAAAAATTGTCACAAATCAAGTAAAAAAACACATTTAAATTAAAACATTTTGTCTTAACTTTTTGGATGGGAAAGAACAAACCATTAAAAGGGTGCACTTGAGTACATATTAAATAAAACATTTGTACCATATTAGATAAAATAGCCCACTCAAACAAAAACTTTCTATGTGTTTTTTATATATATTAACTAAAAAAACATAATTTAAGTAGCTGTAAAAGCAGCTGGATCTAACAGAGTAATATCTTTTAGTTTTATTTAAAAACAACTTAATAAACAATGCCAATCAGTAGCAAAGCAACCCTGGTAAATTGCAGCGTATTCGCATAAAAAACATATACATGGCTAAAAGTGCATTTTAAATTTACTGCTTTGAACATTTTTCCAGTAAACAATGAAAAAAATGCATGCAGCAATAATGACAAAACTGCCTTATTCAGAACATTTCCATCATAAAAGTCTACTCAAACTTCTACAGTCCACCAGTATCAGTAAATATGCATCATCTCTGCAGAAGTAAAAGTCATCTAAATAATTCCACATTAAAGAGATCTGTAAATAATGAAGAGGTTGCTGCTAGCAAACAACTTTATATTTCATTGTTTCATCTACAACTAAAGTGTCTGTTAAATGATAAGCTAGTAATATTGCAATAGGGAATAGATGGCAAACTGATAACAGATTCATAGTTACTAGGTATCTCCACCAAAGAGGACATTCTCAGGACTGCAGCATCCACCCCCTTTAAAAGTACAACACAGTACAGAATCAGCAATGCATCTACATACTGTGGGAGTAGAACCCACAAACTTTGGCATCAAAAGCAAGTACACTACCTATTGTGCTATTAACAAGGCAAGCTGAGTCAGCATAAGCAGCACTACATTTCTCTTCCCCGAAGCTCATAGCTCCTTGTAAAATCCACTCGACACTCAACTGCATCTCTCAACTTTGCAGCACAAGAGCACAAGAAATCTGGAAAACATCAAAATTTATTGGTGGGGACAAAAGCCTGAAAACAAGGGACACATTTTAAACATTGCTTGTAGAAGCTTGGAAAGTTGCTAGAATAAAATGCTGTGCTACCACCATGCATTTCACTGCCAAGTCTTGAACCTAGGACCCTGTCCACTACAGTCAGAGCAACACACCACTATGCCAAATCAGCTGTTTCTTGAAAGACAGTAGGACTGAAACTTAAATGGATATCATTTAGTGAATTCAGTTCTCACCATAGCTCTCAACCTCTTAGCAGAAAAAACCTGGACAAAGCCAATAATGGGGGAATACAGCCCCCAAACATATTCAATGAATTCAATTCTCACCGTAGCTCTCAACCTCTTTGCACAAAAAAACTTTGGAAAGTTGCTAGAATAAAATGCTGTGCTACCATCATGCATTTCACTGCCAAGTCTCGAACCCAGGACTCTGTGTACTACAGTCAGAGCAACATATCATTATGCCAAATCAGCTGTTTCTGGAAAGACAGGAAGACTGAAACTTAAATGGCTATCATTTAGTGAACTCAGTTCTCACCATAGCTCTCAACCTCTTGGCACAAAAATCCTGCACAAACCCAATAATGGGGAAATTCAGCCCCAAAAATAGGGACACATTTCAAATATTGATCTTATAAACCTAGAAAATTGCTAGAATAAAATGTTTTGTGCTACCATGTACTTTCTGAAAAATATGAAGTCTGAAATTCAAATGTCTGAAAATCCAGAAAAACACAGATTTTATGAGGAACAGAACAAAACTATGAGGCAAAAATCTGAATGCTTTTCACAAGTGGTAGTAGGTAGGAAATTCAGATTCTTGCTACCTGTGTCCAAGGTTGAGGGTTTGAATGTGGGTTTCTCTCTAGCCTCAAGTTAACAGGGAAATACACACACACCCTGAGTTCTATTTCTGTCCGAGCATGGATGTGTGCATTCCGGAATGCCAACTGCAGACCTTGCAGTCCATTCCCCTTCTGGTCTATACTGCTGTAACCGCATAGACTTTTGGGTCAGCTGTAAGACTCCTGTCTTCTTCTGAATCTGGACTGGTGAAAGAGCAGTCCGGATTTGAGTTTCTATTCATGCATGCATGATTTTTTTTTCTTTTTGGTTTTGATTTTCAGCTGTGAGAGTTACAGTCCTGCAGTTTATGAGGATGAGCTGCCACTGTTTGGATGTATGCTTGGGGTCATTGTTGTGTTGAAAGGTAAAATTCCTCTTCATCTTCAGCTTTCTAGCAAATGCCTGAAGGTTTTGGGCCAAAAGTGACTGGTATTTGGAACAGTTCATAATTCCCTCCACCTTGACTAAAGCCTCAGATCCAACTTAAGAAATCAACCCCAAAGCATGGTACTGCCACCACCATGCTTCACCGTGGGGATGGTGTTCTTTTGGTGATGCAAAGTGTTGTTTTTGCACCAAACATACCCTTTGAAATTGTGGCCAAAAAGTTCATCCTTGGTCTCATCAGACCATAACACATTTTCCCATATGCTTTTAGGAGACTTGTATTGTTTTGTAAATTTTATCCAAGCCTGGATGTTTTTCTGTGTAAGAAAAGGCTTCCATCTTGCAAACCTATCTCATAGCCCAGACATATGGAGAATACGGGAGATTGTTGTCACATGTAGTACACAACCAGTACTTACCAGAAATTCCTGCAGCTCCTTCAGTGTTGCTGTAGGTCTCTTGGCAGCCTCACTTACTAGTTTTCATCTTGTATTTTCATCAATTTTGGAGGAACGTCCAGTTCTTTGCAACGTCACTGTTGTCCCATATTTTCTCCACTTTTTGATGACTGTCTTCACTGTGGTCCATGGTTTATCCAACACTGAAAATTTTTTTGTACCCTTCTACCAGTACTTACCAGAAATTCCTGCAGCTCCTTCAGTGTTGCTGTAGGTTGCTTGGCAGCCTCACTGACTAGTTTTCATCTTGTATTTTCATCAATTTTGGAGGAACGTCCAGTTCTTTGCAATGTCACTGCTGTCCCATATTTTCTCCACTTTTTGATGACTGTCTTCACTGTGGTCCATGGTTTATCCAATGCTGTGAAAATTTTTTTGTACCCTTCTCCTGACTGATACCTTTCAACAATTAGATCCCTTTGATGCTTTGTAAACTCTCTACGAACCATGGCTTTTGCTGTAGCAGGCAACTGAGTAAATGTCAGGAAAAAAAACCTACTAGGACAGCTGAACTTTATTTGGGGATAATCAGAGTCTCTTTAATTGATGGCAGGTGTGTACCCAAAAAGACTGGATGCTGTAATTAAATCAAAAGGTGCTTCAACAAAGTATTAGTTTAAGAGTGTGCACACTTATGCAACCAGCTTATTTTATTGTACCTTTTTTTTATATTTTTCCCCAACAGATTTGTTTGTTTTTTAATTGAATTGTACAGGTTATAGGTCACATTAAAGGTGGGAAACGTTTTGAAATGATTTATTGTGGTCTCATTTTTTTATATGACAAACACCTGGCATTTCAACAGGGGTGTGTAAACTTTTTATATCCACTGTATTTTGGAATATAATAGTAATATATAACAGTGATGTATAACAGTAATTTAGAAATATACAAGCTGAATTTGTGGAAAACTGGTATGCATAATGGTTTGTATCTCTTACCACAGCTGCAGAAGAGAAGGCAAGCAATGTCCAGTCCCATGCAGGGTGCCTGGCCCGGATGAAGCAATTGTGTAGTAAGTAGGAACACATCAAAGTAATAACTTAATGCATAATGTAATTATACAATAAATTAATTACAGAGTTTGCAGTCTTAATAGTCAGGTATGACACACCTGGGGCATCTTACATCTTTATTAATGTGTCACTGCCTACCTGAAATGGTAAAACGATTTAAAGCAAGTAAGCATGCAGTACTGTGTAGCATAGCTCCAAACCATCAGGTAATGTTGTGGTCTACCCAGCTTAAGAGTCACTGTTCTGGTCTGGTCAATTGTCTGAAATATGCTGTAGGTTGTACTCAATAAATGAACAGGATATATGGGTTAGTTAACAAAAGTCCTACACAGCTATCCATGGTCTACATGCCAAAGTTGAAGCAGCATTAATCAATACATTTTAAAGGTTGATGATGCTTTGATAAGTTATGTTTTCAAATAAAGTGTTCACTATTCCTGTAGTCACTGCATGTGTGTTTTAATCTGACACCAATCAACTGTTACATGTAAATGAATAAAGAATGCAGAAATAAATATCAGAAATAACTGTAGTGAAATACCCAAAGTAAGGTTCAAGCCTGTGTTCTGCTCATTTTGTCTGAAATAATGCTGTACATTCCACTCAGCCAATGAACATGGTATATGGGTAAATTAAGTGAAGTCTTGGAGAGCTATCCATATGTCTAAATACTAGAGTTTAAGCAACATTATCAATAAAGTTTGAAAGGAGATGGTGTTTTGATAACCGATCTTTTAAAAAAAGTGCTCACTATTCCTGTATTCACAGCATTTGTGTTCTAATCTGACACCAATAAACTGTTAAATGTAAATGAATAAAAAATGTAGCAAGAAATGTCTGAAATGAATGTAGTGCAATGCCCAGAGCAAGGTTCAAGTCTGTCTTCTGCTCATTTTGTCTGAAATAATGCTGTATATTCCACTCAATATATGAACATGGTATATGGGTACGTTAACTGAAGTCCTGGACAGCTATCCATGTGTGTAAATGCCAGAGTTTAAGCAACATTATCAATAAAGTTTAAAAGAAGATTGTGCTTTGATAAGTAATGTTTTCAAAAACGTGTTCATTATTCTTGTATTCACTGCATGTGTGTTCTAATCCAATGAGACCTATAGTCTCAGGTGCAGGTTGGGTCACCGAACCCATATCCATTTATCTTCAGCAACAGCTTTATCCATATATGAAAATTTGTAGCACAGTACTAAGGGACACAACTGATTTTTTGATGAAGTTAAGACAGTGGCAACAAACAGCTGAAACACACAAAATGACAAATGAAGAAGTAATACTAGTAACACTAGATATTACTTCTCTTTTTACAGTAATACCAAATGGTTTTGGCATTGATTCCATACGAGAATTTTTAGTAGAACATACGCCATATGTAGCACGCAAGATAGAAACGATCTGTGCGTTGCTAGAACTGGTGTTAACTAATAATGTATTCATATTTAACCAGCAGTTGTATTTACAAACATCGGGTGTAGCTATGGGTACTTCCATAGCGAACACCTACGCGAACTTGGTATTATATGTATGGGAACAAAAGTTTATGTTGAACAAGGATAATAATTTTGTGACTAATATAACATTCTATCAAAGATTTGTTGACGATTGTTTTTTATTATGGAAAGGCACAGAAGAACAATTGAGTTCTTTCTTAGAATATTTGAATAAAAGTACGAATTTCCTAAAATTCAAGATGCAGTGTGTCAAAGACAAAATAGTATTCCTGGATGTTATGTTAGAAAAAACATCAAATTCCTTTGAAACAAGTATACATTATAAAGAAGTACACTCAGGACGGTACCTGAATTCTGCTAGCATGCATGCGCCTCATATATTTAAGAGTATAATAGGATCTCAACTAAGTAGAGTTAGTAAGTTAAACACCAATGAAATAATGTTTAAAATACAAATGGATAGTACAATACAGGAATTAATCTCTAGTGGTTATAATAACAGATTAGTTTTAGAACAGAAAAGGAAAATTATAGCCCAGAGATCCACTGTATTAAAACCTATATTTACAGGAGGTAATGTAAATAATGATGTGAGAGAACGTGACAATAAGGTGAGGTTTGTTACTTCCTTTAATTCTAATACATACTTAATACAAAGAATAATAGAGAAGAACTGGCTTATATTAATGGCATGTGATGAAATAAGAAAAATATTGGATGCGAAACCATATTTCTGTTTCAGAAATATGAGAACAATCAAACAGAGGCTATGTTATAAAGAATTTAATAGATGTATACCTAAGGACACAACTAAATTAGGGACATATAAATGTTATAACTGTACATGCTGTGGAGATATATATGAAGGAACTAGCCATATGTTCAAACATCCTGTAACAAAGAGACATTACCATTTTAACATTAAAGCCACTTGCAACACTACTGCAGTTGTATACATGGCCACGTGCTCCATGTGTTCTTCATTCTATATAGGTAAAACTATAAGAAAATTAAAGAACCGAATAATTGAACACAAGTCCGAGATTAACAGGGCAGTAAGTACAAACTCTCTATATAAGCATATAGTAGAACAAGGGGCACAACATAAATTTACGTTTCGAGTTATACACATAGTTGAAAAAACAGAGAGAGGTGGGGACATGAATAATAAAGTAGAATTAAAGGAGTATGAGTGGATAACTAGACTACAGGCAGATAAGACTCCAGGAATTAATGACGTTGTTACATTGAAACCTGTGTTAAAATTTTTACAGCAGAGTAAATTAAAATGATATGTATTTTAAAAGTTTTTTATAATATTTGAATGTAATGATCATATGACTTTTGGCTGCAAGTCATGTGACATAGACCCATACTATATATTCATTGTGATTTTAACTTTTAAATGTATGCACTGAAGAAGGGTTCTTTGACCTGAAAGCTTTGCCGTGTTTTATAAACAGTTTATCTTCCAGCTTTTTTGTGTATGTTCTAATCCAATGCCAGTCATCAACCGTAACATATTAACTAATAAATAATGCATTAACAAATTTAAGAAATAAATGCAGTGCAATACCCAGATTAAGTGACAAGCTTCAGTTCTGATTATTTTATCCAAAATATGCTGTTGATAGCCCTCAGTAAATGAACAGGGTATACGGTTAGGTTAACAGACATCCTACACAGCCATACGTGTGTGTAAGTGCCAGATTTCAAGTGACATTAAGCATTACAGTATAAAAGGAGATGATGCTTTGATAACTACTGTTTTCGAATAAAGTGCTCATTATTCATGTGGTCACTGCATTTGGTGTCCAATCCGATACCACACACAGCGATGCATGTATGTAAATGTACGATTTCACACAAAATGCTGCAATAAAAGTTTTTAAAGGAGATGGTGTTTTGAGAATTCATTATACTCAAATAAATCGCACATTATTCATGTAGTCACTAGCTGTGGGTTCCAATCCTCAACTGAGAAATGACCAGCTGTCTAGTGTAACTCTCAACTGTCACAATTTTTCCAGAATGTAATGACTATTGCTCCATATGTCTGGTCCTTGATTAGCAGATACATGGCATTACTTGGAATGCAATTTAATGGCAAATCCATTATCAGAATTTCTTGCTACTAACGTATGAGGACACTATGTAAAAATGTTCCCTGTAGTTGCGCCTTTGTACGACAATTTGGTAGGGACTGGCCCATAATGCCCCATGCTAACAGTTTGAGTCTGGGTTTGAGAGCTATGTACGTGCAACATCATCTATACAATATTTGCAGTCAATGTAGTGACAACTGAAATCTTAACATATGTAGAAGTATGTAGTTTTAGTCTGTGGAGTAATATTACCTGTGAAGTTGCTAATGTTTTTTTTTTTCCTCTCAACCCACCCCTTCTCTTCTTTAATTTATTAATTATACTTATTATTATGATTTGATATTATTATATTATTAACTGCCTCTTATGTTGGCCTTGTGTATAATTTCATATTGTTTGCTGTTAAAATACATTCATTTACATTATGGATTGTGTTTTTCATTATATTTCTTTCTATCTCTTTCTATTAATCATTATTATCTTCTATTATTTTACTACTAACATTTGATTGGCTATTTTTATTTTTACCTTATGTCAGTGGTGCACAATGTCCAGCCCCGTGACCAAATCCGGCCCTCAATGCAACACTATCCAGCCCCCAGAGAGTAACCAAAAATTTAAAAAAATAGTGAAAAAATGCTATGCCTTACTCCAGTCATGCAAACTTTCCAGCACGTGCTTACTTACCTAATCGACTGCAGTTGCACACACCTCTAATTTTAGCTGCAGAAGCAACTATTCTTTGTTGTTTATAACTTGTAGTCTGTAAACAGTAGTAGCCTTTCACAAGAGTTTGTAATAAGTCAAGGCTGCAAGCCAGAATTAAGTTAAACGCAAAGTTGACGTAGAAAACAGGCAATTTCATGACTGCTGTCTTAAGTAAAAATGCCAGTCACCTGTAACTACTGTTAACTCGTAACAACTTACTGTGTTTTGAGATGACCCACAGATGCCTTAAGAATTCATGTAGTGGCCCTCCCCACAAAAAGGTTTGCACCACTGCCTTATGTTAATATTTAATTTACTACAGCATGACAACATAGGACAGTTCCAGGCGATCCACCTTCCTTGGCTCCCCCAGCAGATACCCCGGGGCCCGGCACTTTTGGGCTGTGGCCTGGTGGCACCGCTCTCCTGTTCCTGCACTACCTGGGCCATTGAGTAGTTCTGCCCCACAGGTTGGGGGTGTTCCCCCCTCTGGGAGTGGAAGTGGAGGGGGTGATTATGTCACCTGTGAGGAACTGCCAGGCATGGTGCTTGGGCTGCTGCACTGATCTCTGCGCACACATCTACGCAGGATGGTGAGGATGCTGTCCATCCTGGTAGGACAGACTCACCCCTGGTGGCGGTGTCAACCACTGCCTCCACAGGATTACTGAATATAGAGTACTGACAAGTCCCATGGGTGAGGACTTGAATCACACTGCTACTATGTCTGATGTCCATGGGACTGGGATTCCACAATACCCTCCCCAACCAAGGTGTTCACCCTCCTCTTGTGTCACTCACTAACCCCATCTGCTGTCTTGTCTGTCTGCAAAAGCTTCCTCACCTTGCCAACTTACCTCCCCCAGATGTACCTATGCCCCTTCCCCAGCATTCCACTCTCACATTCAGCTAAAAAAATTGTTTACGTGCACAAATGTTGCTGTACAAGAAATGGATAGCTATGGTTCTTTCCTACACCCTTTCTGCACATACCTACCTGCCTTTCATTATTTTTCCCCCTGCTGGCACCTCATTTCACCTCTGTCCTATCTTCCCATTTTTCATTTCTTTAAAGATTTTTTTTTGTGTGACTCTGGGTGATGTACAGTGTCGCTAAGCTTAGCTAAATGGCGCTGTATTGATATATGTTTGGAAAAATATTAATCATGTACAAAAAGTACACCTGCATCCTATTTTTGAACCCAGGACCATCACACCTGCTGACCAGTGCATCAATCTGCCAAGTCACACAGCTGTTAATTAAGACAGGTCCCATCATTAAGCATGCTTAAGCAATGCTGTGCATCATGCCACATCATGCAAATGTGATAAAAGACTAATAGGAACATGGGAATGGAACTTGAACTCTGGTATAGGAATACATCACCACAAATCCACACACAATAATGGATGCAAATGAGGTCTCTCTCACTGCAGGTAAGTGTGCAATTATATCTGCAATATTTAAAAATACACCTGTTAAACCATTAATGGAAAAATAGGTGTTTGACTGGGACTCTGGTGGAGAAATACATCCCTATAAAGTCATACACAGAATAATGGATGTAAACGAAGTATGGCACAGCTTGTAAGTATGAAATTATATATTGAAAAATACAGCTGCTAAAATAGTGACCCAGTAGCTCAGTCTGTTAAATGCTTTGAAAATATTAATTTTTGGTACACGTGGTCCTAGTTTCAAATCCAGTGGTGTCAAGCATTTAAAATGCATGCATGTGTACATCACCATTGTGAATTCTGATATGAATGACAGTCTCATCACCTATTTATCCACCTAAAGCATTACAGATGGAATGTTTGGTTTTCAATGATGGAAGTCAAAGGCATGCAGACAGGAACACAGTTAACATATTCCTATTATGACACTAGAAAGTGCATAGAGTGTTAGGTCATGCATTGCTATGCAATCAGAAAGGATTTTAAGTTATGTAATTCAAAGGAGGCCCAGTAATATCAGACTGCAGCACACAATCATCTGCTATTGATATTACAGATAAGCACAAGTAGCATACACATATAGAGGTCATGCTAGATACAAGGGTTGCAAGCACACACATTCCAGAAGACTACCATAACATAACACATGACTTTGCAGTTGTCCAAATGGTTGACATAATGGTAAATATACCCTCTTCTTTGTTCAAGAACACAACAAACATGTTGCCTTTTACTTTGTTAATGGTACCTTTCGCTAATATACTTGCCTTAAACACACACCTCAATTTCCTGTGGGATGGGTTCCCTCAATCAGGCTCTGGTTGTACACCAAGGCTGCCACTGGTCACACCGCTACTCGTAAGTGTTCTTGTCCTCCACATTCCCCAGCCTCTCTCTCTATGCTTATTTCCTGCAGCATCAGCTGCAGCCTGTAGCACACACATGTGTATCTAATAAGTACCTACTACAAACATCCTCTCTGTGCTGACATAGTATCTCCAACCCACTATTTCCACCCCATCATATGGGAAAGGGAATGAATTCTACATTGATGCCTTATATCTCCTTCAACAGTTGCATGAAATTGCCTTATTACACTGTGAATCACCCGTGTATGCTTCAATTAGTATTCCTGAACCACAGATTTGTTCAGAGGCAATCACCTGCTAATGTGAACCATCTGAAAATGGCAAACTCCTAGCTAGGGAAACCATTGTGCATGACAGTTACTTTCTATGGTGAACTCATTTTGTCACAGCACGTATGTATCAGTATCTTTCAAAAGAGGAGTATTATACTCCATCAGGTATGTAAATATTTGTTTCCAACATGATGTATATGTTTGAATATGCTTAGGAGGAATGGAGATTACATCAGTAAGCCTTTCTTAGAACTGAACCGGTGACATGCCATTGAGCTGCATCTGTGTAACACCTACACTGGTTGTAGATGACAATAAGGATTTAATGCTGTTAACTAGAGACACAGGTCTCCTGGATACTGCCTTTGTTGGCAGCTGTAATACTACACACAAATTTTTGGCATTGTGTTATATACATATGTTATTGGGGGAGTGTCTGCTATGGACCATCCTACAAGTGGTCTCCTATGTTGGGTGTCTGATCATATGTGAGTATCTGTCATGGCACAAGTAGGTGTAGGTTACTACTGCCGCTATCCTAGTTGCCTCCAGACCATTTGCATGATTGCCACACTGTTGCATATGAGATGTGTAATAAAGCGGGGAATACTGATAGCCTTTCTTTATTGTTGTATCTGTAATTACTGTATACCCATGTATGTGATCTTGACATGTGTTCTCATTATTCTGTATTTCAGGTAACAACATGCATGCCAGACATCACCCACCTTTCACTGAGGTGGAAAACAATCTCATAACTGAAGCATTAAGACAACACTATCATGTCCTGCTGTCCAGAGGGAGAGCAAATAGGCAAGAGTGACAAGTCTTGTGGGATGAATTGGTCCCTAACATAAATGCTGTGGGCCATCAGAATCACACATGTGAGCAGGTGTGACAGTGCACCATAGACGTGGTCCACTCAGCATGCAGATGGCCAGCAGATGTGGCCAGGGATCGTCAGGTCACTGGTGGTGGGTCTGCAATGGAACAACTTCTGTTAAGCACTGAGGAATTCCTGGCAAATGTTGCAACACAGAACAGCTCCCAGGCTTCCTTCACACCATATGTCATGGATGCGGGTGCCAACATTTCCACCCAAGAGGAGTGTTCAAGTATGTTTAGTTGCATCAGCATCAGAATACTGTAGCATTTAGCATGTCGGGGTGCACATAGTTTTACATGGGTGCCAGGTATTTTATGGGGTGGGGGAACTAGATTACCTGCAGTTTTAAGCTCATGCAGAGATTGGGACCCACATACCTGTTAACATAGCGGCTACTGCAAATGGGGGATATTTGGACATAGTACCAGTGTTATACTGTAAAATGTGGTGGTGTTTACATTACTTTTCCCATTTGGATATAGCACCAGTGTTATCCTGTAATGTGATGCTATTTATATTACCTCTCCCTGAAATGTTTTTCAGGATCTTCAGGAATAAGAAGAGGCTGTGCCACTACCACTGGTAAGCACAAAACATTTTTGTCACAGATATAGATTTACTTTAAGGTATTAGCTAAAGTGCCATCCCAGGCCTGCTGGCTAGATTGATGTACTGTCATGAGAGTCCAGTTTAAAGAGCTGTTATTTTGAAATACTTACAAATCTGGGTTAGAATTTAATGACCTCTTGTCCTACTATCTCATCTTGTGGGTTGTAAAAGTCTGTAATAGTGACAGCAGTGTATACAGCTTAGCATGTATTAAAGCATAGTACTGCAGATTATAATAGTGCAGGTATTAACGTGATGCTTTTCCTTTTTTATCACAGGTGACCAGGGAGGTTGGTCTTTGTCCCCTCCACAACCTGAAGTCAGTGTCTATTCAGACTCTGATGATGATGATGGCCAAAGTGAGGCAGAGCTAGGGGTTACAGAGGCTGAATCTGACACATAGGTTTACATCCCTTGCCTGCCCTCATTATCACCTTACACAACCAGTATGCCTATGCATACCCAGTCCCCTGAGATCACAGATATTGGACAGTCGGAGGATGGGGATATTGAACAGGGAAGTGTGACTACTGTGGCTGCAATGAGTGTCGACACTGGCCATAGCAAAATAGTTGGCGAGGTTCCCCACAGGTGGATTGATAGGGGTGCTCGTAGGATGCCTGCTGTCCATCCACCACATATTGCAGGTGTCTCATCATGTGTCATTCGATGGATATTCAGGGCCATCATGGAAGCACAGGCACATTCTGAAAGGAACTCCAGACAAATGCTCAGGGTTATGGATGCAGCACATTCTGACATCTATGACTGCCTTCACCGCTTTGCTGATACCCAGGATCATTTGACTGACACAGTGGAAAGATGTTAGTCTGAGACAGATCGCACACTATCTGCCTTGAAATGCACATTGTCTGTGATGGAACATCTGGTGGGAGTTGAGTGTCAGACCCGTGGATGTAGGTCAGCAACTACATCTGCTAAGAGTTCCCCTTGGCCGTGCATAGTCACGATCCCATAGTGGCAGTACATCCAGCACTCCAGTGAGGAGTGTGCTGTCCACACCAAGACATGGCAGGCCATGGTCTCATGGTCCTGTGCAGACCTGTGGAGGACATGGTCCCAGCAGACAGCAATTGGCCTCAGGTGGTAGCCCAGGATCTGACCTTGGGCATGGAGGTGCCAGTGCAACTTGATACAGAACCAATTCTCATGGTTGGGGGTGTAGATGATGAACTGTCAGCTCTACCATGCATGACTCAAAGCTGGCACACACACACACACACACACACACACACACACACACACACACACACACACACACACACACACACACTTGCCAACCTATTGGGTCAGCCTAGTCCTCCTGCATCCCCATACAACACCCTGTGCAAGTGACGATATCTGTGCCACATCCCTGTCATCACTGTCATCAATGCAGGGAAATGAAGCTACGTGTCTGATGCACAGGCTGACTATTTAAATGAACATGTTTTTGTTTCATCCATTGCTGCCTTTCACATGCTACTTGTACTGGTCAGTCACACAGTTTGAATGCTGCCATTTGTAATGTGTAAACCACATTATGTTTTGTACATTATGTTTGATGCTGTTGTACTGGCTGTGTAGTCACACAATGAAAGGTGTCTCATGGCACTGTTTGCATTTCACTTTCAGAATTGTGTTGGACACACCTATGGGTTCACATCTACAATAAACTCATCAATGTCAGAGCACAGAATGGAATAACAGCACAGAAGAAAAATATCATCAGAAAGGTAAAACAGTATAGTTGCATGGTGCCATAGGTTCATATGTGTCTAATAGCATAACAAACATAGGGCGTCTTTCATCCTAGCTATGCATTCATAAACTCTGACAAGGTCTGTTACCCTTGATAAGTGCAATCAAGGTCTGAGCTGACAAATCAACAAGCTGGGGTATGCGAGGTGAACCATCCACAGTTTTCCTCTGTCCATTAGAAACATTTGTCCTAAAGCAGTTATCATTGTTGTGTTCACCCATCCTGTCCTGTAACTTGCACATGATTTGGATTAGGGCAGAACTGTGCTTCACATGCATGGGTAGCCTGTTACATAATGAATGTAGCATCTACGCTACATACCTGTCTGTCCAGCATGTCCTGTTTATACCACTGTCAATGTGTAGGTGAGTAGGACAGGGAATTTTCATTTTAGTCCTTTCTTTGACATGCAGGAGGTACACAGTGGCTCTGACAACTCGCTGCATGGCAGGCATACACCTTCCCTACAAAGAATGTCGGAGACAGGATACACAGTTACGGGCTTGACACAGTCTGCATAGGACATGTTATGTACACTGTGTATTGGTGCAATTTGGAATCTCTGCGGGTGTAACAGTTGTCAGACATACCGGGTTACTTACATAACAAATATAGTATTGCACTTAATGATGGGTGCAATAAATGCTGAATACAGTGGAAAATGACTGCCTTGGCTTTACATGCCATACCTTTGTTTATAAGTTGTGTAGCATAGAATGCATCCCTAAATATTACCAATCCATCACAGTCAGAGGCTAGATCACTGTCTATGTATTTGTACGTCCCTGATAACTAGATCAACTGTTGGAGGTGTGCGGTTAATACATTAGTTACTAGGGGTGGATGACTTCCCAAGGGATAGTATTGTGCATTCCTTGGCATTTACTGTTAGTCCATGGCTCTGACAATAACTGACTGTCTGTGTCAGCCCATCCTGAATAACTGTTGAGTGAGTGTGGGATTCAGTAACAGTTCATGATTTGCAATCTTCTGCAAATGCAATCAGTCAGAGGTTAATGACAGTGGTCCTGACTGCAGAGAGGTAAATGCCTAGAAGGAGAAAAGCCTACCCCACCCAAACCCACATCACACATGCCTACATGGGCAGAAGTCTTTAGCAGACACATAAGTAAACACCAGACACCTCAGAAACCCAAGCATAGGCATAACCATACCTCTGTGGAACACAGTACACATAATAGCTCATGCACCACTGTCTCACCGGTCAAACACCTAAGGCATACCACAAAATCAAACATATTAGGTAATTACATCATGAGGCACATTGATGTGCCTCTTACCAGGTTACTTGAGGGGAACATCACTGTCAGCTTTCTGTGAGGTGCCAGGGTAAGCCATATCAGGCATGCACTCAAGTCTGTAAACAACAGGTACTGTTACGACTATCCATATTAACCAGAACGACAACCAAAAGACAAAAAACACGACCAGCACCAAGGAACTAGCAGTGCACTATCAACCACAAACAACAAATTTTGACCTAGGTTTTGTCTTTATTCAGACTTCTTCAGAACAAACACAATATAATCATCAAACATCCTAGTTTTATAAAAACATGCTTAATTACATAATATATTAATTAATCACTCACACTTCATTTTAAAGTAACAGACAAATAAAAAACTAAAAATTAAGTAAATATTGCAGTATAAAATCAAACAAAGAAAAAAACTTTTTAACAAAAAACAATAATCAATAATTATCCCAATGAGCACAATAATAAAAAATTGAAAAAAAAAATATATATATAAAACACTTGAAAATATTAAAATATTCTTTATAAGTATTAACCAAGAATGTGCTTCAACCTTAAAATAGGGGCTATACTAATGTGGTCATTTAAACCCGGAAAAATAGTGGCATTTAACCTCAACTGCCTTCATGTCTTCATCTGTCACCCCTGGGATTTTGGCTACTGGCCAAGGCTGTTGCCATCCCCATAGTGTGCCATTTAGGTGGTGTCTTGAGAAAAGACTTTCTAATGAGAAAACTCTACATACAAACAACATCAGGTTATGCTGCTAAACACTAGGAATTTCACCACTAAACTCCCCTCACTGGAAGGTGTTCCCAACTTGGAAGATGCAGATATTTGTCCAGTCACAGACACCTGGGACAAGGTTGTGGAGAACACTACAGCCATACCAGGCTATACCTCCTTCCACATGTTCAGATCTCAAACTTAAATCTGCAAAGCAATGGAGGTGGTATATTCATATTCATTAAGGATATATACACATCCAGATTGTTTAGACAGTATGATTCCCTGAAGAAACTGCATCTAATATTGACTGCTTGTAGGGCACCTAATCAAGCCATTGCCATCTATAGCAGCAACTCCATGAATCAGAACACTTGTTGTTGTGTCTTTCGGCTTTTCCCGGTTAGGGGTCACCACAGTGGAACTCTGGTCTGCTAATGACTGGCAGTAGATTTTTACATGCCGAGTTGCCAGCTCTGATGCACAACCATCAACGAAGGTAGGCCCATGCATGCATGTCTCCACACAGAAGACGCTTTAGCTGAGAATCGAACAGGACAACATCTTACTGTGAGGCGACAATGCTACCGCAGCAGCACCACCACCACAGCAGCACATGAATGTGCTTAAATGGATCTACTTGAGTCTATCAAGGTACATCAAAACAAGATGGTGTTGGTTGGCTTTAACTACCCACCAATTTGGTAGATTACTCATGCACAAACTCACTTGCTCAGAAGTTAGTTGACCTCCTTAACTACAATGCCCTGGACAAGTGAGTTGATATCCATGCAAGGGGAGACAATGTACTGGATTGGGTGCTTACCAGTATGGGTGACCACTGTAGATCCTCCACTTGAGGTCCTCTCTGGTGAGATATGACCACACATTCGTCTCATTCAAGTATCACACCTGATACACCCCTTGCAACATATAAAGTAATAAAGTTCAACAAAGCAGATTATAACATCCTATGGGATGGTATAAACAGCATGACTGCACCACCCCCTTCAGATGGAACAGGCAACTATGCCGAGCTCTACACTAATACTTTATGCAACCACCTGCACAACTGCATTGACTCACCTGTACCTGACAGGGGCAAAACAAGCTCCTCGGGGCACAGCTTACCTGCCTGTTGGACAACTGCCATTACAGGCTTTACAATAAGAGGTAGTCATTGGTGTCTCACAGGAGGGATGGAGTCACCCCCTAAAATGGTAGAACTCCATCCTCAACTTACACAAGCAAATAAGTGTTGTTGTGAAGTCCTGCAAAAGAAAGTATGGAACAAAATTAGCCTCCTCCACAAAGGACAACCACAAGGCACTGTGTAGTTACATGTGTAACATAAAAGGAATGGCCCACATTGTTGCCAAACTCATACTTAATGATACCACATATAATGAGCTTGTAGACATAGCTAACCTGTTAGCCCACAGATTCTGTGACAACTGCACTGCCCTGTCCCCACCACACATACACCATGACATCCCTACAACTAGTCCGATACCTTGTATCTCTAAAGAGCAGGTAGTAAATGGCCTCTCTAAGATGACAAACACAACATCTCTTGCACCTGCTAACATCGCAGTCTGCATCTTACATGGTATCCAACATGGATTACCAACATCAATTGAAACTCTTTGCAATCATAGTGTAACCACTGTCTGCATCTCAGCTGAATGGAAATCGGCCACTGTTATCCTCTTGCACAGAGGTGGTGCATCCACTGACCATGGGAACTATAGACCTATTAGCCTGCCTAGCATATCTGTGAGGCCATAGGGCAAATAATCATGGGCCGTATCAACAAAGATATAGATAATCTAAAAACACTTGACCTTACAATGTTTGGGTCTGTGAAAGGGAGACCACATCTGTTAAACCTGATGGACATCTATGAGGCAGTCACCAATGACCTGGATGAGGAGGTATCTGTGTATACAACCACCTGGACCTGTTGCTTGACACTATCCCCCGCTCAGGCATCATTGACAAACTCATCCAACTAGGCATCAGCCCTTATATCATTAGAGGGGTCACTAACTGGCTTACTGATAGAACTCATATAGTCACTATATGGGAATCCACTTCCAATAGCAGAGCTGTAACCACTGGTGTTCCACAGGATTCAGTATTGGGTCCTCTACTGTTTGGAATACATTTATCTGAAGTATAAGCATAAACTGAATTCCTGTGGCTGACAAGATTTGCTGATGCCTGCAAACTAGGAGCAGTCACAGACTCTCCAAATTATGTCAACATCATACAAGAGGGTCATACATGACCAAATGATTGTTGACATAATCATGGCATTAAACTCCATGCAAATATATGTAGTATCATTCCTTTTAGTACCAGCAATGCTGATGCTAAGTATCACATCAATAGCAGCACCATAAGAACATACTCAGGGTTGAGAGACCTGGGCACATAGGTTTACACCTACCTTACCTTAGATCACCATGTCTCCACAGTGGGAAGAAGGGCATTATGTCTTGCTCATGTCATAACTGAGGGCACTGTCACCTGAATATGAAGTAGTAGTAACCTCCATGTACTCTTCCCTCATCAGGCCAATATGTCAGTGTAATGGCCATTTTATTATGTATGTTTCCAAGCACCAGTGGCAATTGCAGAGACCACAAAGGTTCCTTACAAGGGAAATTTAAGTCTTCAGCATCTGTCTTATGGGTATCATCTGAAATCTCTGTAACATCAGTGTGTGTCATACAGACTACTCAGAGGTTATCTCTGTCTTGCATACAAGAATATCTGTAACCCTACTTTATTGGTAATGCTGCATATCTGTATGTCAAATGGTACATGGATTACTCACTGTGAGGACCTTAGCCTGGTATGTGACATCAATACAACATTCTGGAGGGAGAGATATGTCTACCAGAGTTTAACAAACCTTTGCAACAGACTCCCACTTAATGTCAAACAGCGCACATCATTGCATCTCTTCAGATGCAATCTGTACGATTCCAATGAGTAACCATAAGTTCACCATGGGAGTTCTGCCTGTGTCCCCCATGGACAAGGGCAATAGGTGCTGACCCTGTAAATAAGGGTAAGAACTTGGCTAGGATTGTAAGGGTCCCAGGGTCATTAGCCTAGTAAATTTCAATGATCCTATGAGCCTATAGGCTAATATAAAATGTTCTAACTGGCATCCACACACATCAACTTGGCTATAGTGAGAATGGTATTACTTCCAATTAATATTTACATGGCAATGCACAGCACACACACACACACACACACACACACACACACACACACACACACACACACACACACACACACACACTTGCCAACCTATTGGGTCAGCCTAGTCCTCCTGCATCCCCATACAACACCCTGTGCAAGTGACGATATCTGTGCCACATCCCTGTCATCACTGTCATCAATGCAGGGAAATGAAGCTACGTGTCTGATGCACAGGCTGACTATTTAAATGAACATGTTTTTGTTTCATCCATTGCTGCCTTTCACATGCTACTTGTACTGGTCAGTCACACAGTTTGAATGCTGCCATTTGTAATGTGTAAACCACATTATGTTTTGTACATTATGTTTGATGCTGTTGTACTGGCTGTGTAGTCACACAATGAAAGGTGTCTCATGGCACTGTTTGCATTTCACTTTCAGAATTGTGTTGGACACACCTATGGGTTCACATCTACAATAAACTCATCAATGTCAGAGCACAGAATGGAATAACAGCACAGAAGAAAAATATCATCAGAAAGGTAAAACAGTATAGTTGCATGGTGCCATAGGTTCATATGTGTCTAATAGCATAACAAACATAGGGGCGTCTTTCATCCTAGCTATGCATTCATAAACTCTGACAAGGTCTGTTACCCTTGATAAGTGCAATCAAGGTCTGAGCTGACAAATCAACAAGCTGGGGTATGCGAGGTGAACCATCCACAGTTTTCCTCTGTCCATTAGAAACATTTGTCCTAAAGCAGTTATCATTGTTGTGTTCACCCATCCTGTCCTGTAACTTGCACATGATTTGGATTAGGGCAGAACTGTGCTTCACATGCATGGGTAGCCTGTTACATAATGAATGTAGCATCTATGCTACATACCTGTCTGTCCAGCATGTCCTGTTTATACCACTGTCAATGTGTAGGTGAGTAGGACAGGGAATTTTCATTTTAGTCCTTTCTTTGACATGCAGGAGGTACACAGTGGCTCTGACAACTCGCTGCATGGCAGGCATACACCTTCCCTCCAAAGAATGTCGGAGACAGGATACACAGTTACGGGCTTGACACAGTCTGCATAGGACATGTTATGTACACTGTGTATTGGTGCAATGTGGAATCTCTGCGGGTGTAACAGTTGTCAGACATACCGGGTTACTTACATAACAAATATAGTATTGCACTTAATGATGGGTGCAATAAATGCTGAATACAGTGGAAAATGACTGCCTTGGCTTTACATGCCATACCTTTGTTTATAAGTTGTGTAGCATAGAATGCATCCCTAAATATTACCAATCCATCACAGTCAGAGCTAGATCACTGTCTATGTATTTGTACGTCCCTGATAACTAGATCAACTGTTGGAGGTGTGCGGTTAATACATTAGTTACTAGGGGTGGATGACTTCCCAAGGGATAGTATTGTGCATTCCTTGGCATTTACTGTTAGTCCATGGCTCTGACAATAACTGACTGTCTGTGTCAGCCCATCCTGAATAACTGTTGAGTGAGTGTGGGATTCAGTAACAGTTCATGATTTGCAATCTTCTGCAAATGCAATCAGTCAGAGGTTAATGACAGTGGTCCTGACTGCAGAGAGGTAAATGCCTAGAAGGAGAAAAGCCTACCCCACCCAAACCCACATCACACATGCCTACATGGGCAGAAGTCTTTAGCAGACACATAAGTAAACACCAGACACCTCAGAAACCCAAGCATAGGCATAACCATACCTCTGTGGAACACAGTACACATAATAGCTCATGCACCACTGTCTCACCGGTCAAACACCTAAGGCATACCACAAAATCAAACATATTAGGTAATTACATCATGAGGCACATTGATGTGCCTCTTACCAGGTTACTTGAGGGGAACATCACTGTCAGCTTTCTGTGAGGTGCCAGGGTAAGCCATATCAGGCATGCACTCAAGTCTGTAAACAACAGGTACTGTTACGACTATCCATATTAACCAGAACGACAACCAAAAGACAAAAAACACGACCAGCACCAAGGAACTAGCAGTGCACTATCAACCACAAACAACAAATTTTGACCTAGGTTTTGTCTTTATTCAGACTTCTTCAGAACAAACACAATATAATCATCAAACATCCTAGTTTTATAAAAACATGCTTAATTACATAATATATTAATTAATCACTCACACTTCATTTTAAAGCAACAGACAAATAAAAAACTAAAAATTAAGTAAATATTGCAGTATAAAATCAAACAAAGAAAAAAACTTTTTAACAAAAAACAATAATCAATAATTATCCCAATGAG
The DNA here is from genome assembly GCF_019279795.1 of Protopterus annectens. Classification (NCBI taxonomy): domain Eukaryota; kingdom Metazoa; phylum Chordata; order Ceratodontiformes; family Protopteridae; genus Protopterus; species Protopterus annectens. The sequence goes on along the minus strand of NC_056733.1, from coordinate 149,009,551 downwards.
CACAATAATAAAAAATTGAAAAAAAAGATATATATATAAAACACTTGAAAATATTAAAATATTCTTTATAAGTATTAACCAAGAATGTGCTTCAACCTTAAAATAGGGGCTATACTAATGTGGTCATTTAAACCCGGAAAAATAGTGGCATTTAACCTCAACTGCCTTCATGTCTTCATCTGTCACCCCTGGGATTTTGGCTACTGGCCAAGGCTGTTGCCATCCCCATAGTGTGCCATTTAGGTGGTGTCTTGAGAAAAGACTTTCTAATGAGAAAACTCTACATACAAACAACATCAGGTTATGCTGCTAAACACTAGGAATTTCACCACTAAACTCCCCTCACTGGAAGGTGTTCCCAACTTGGAAGATGCAGATATTTGTCCAGTCACAGACACCTGGGACAAGGTTGTGGAGAACACTACAGCCATACCAGGCTATACCTCCTTCCACATGTTCAGATCTCAAACTTAAATCTGCAAAGCAATGGAGGTGGTATATTCATATTCATTAAGGATATATACACATCCAGATTGTTTAGACAGTATGATTCCCTGAAGAAACTGCATCTAATATTGACTGCTTGTAGGGCACCTAATCAAGCCATTGCCATCTATAGCAGCAACTCCATGAATCAGAACACTTGTTGTTGTGTCTTCGGCTTTTCCCGGTTAGGGGTCACCACAGTGGAACTCTGGTCTGCTAATGACTGGCAGTAGATTTTTACATGCCGAGTTGCCAGCTCTGATGCACAACCATCAACGGTAGGCCCATGCATGCATGTCTCCACACAGAAGACGCTTTAGCTGAGAATCGAACAGGACAACATCTTACTGTGAGGCGACAATGCTACCGCAGCAGCACCACCACCACAGCAGCACATGAATGTGCTTAAATGGATCTACTTGAGTCTATCAAGGTACATCAAAACAAGATGGTGTTGGTTGGCTTTAACTACCCACCAATTTGGTAGATTACTCATGCACAAACTCACTTGCTCAGAAGTTAGTTGACCTCCTTAACTACAATGCCCTGGACAAGTGAGTTGATATCCATGCAAGGGGAGACAATGTACTGGATTGGGTGCTTACCAGTATGGGTGACCACTGTAGATCCTCCACTTGAGGTCCTCTCTGGTGAGATATGACCACACATTCGTCTCATTCAAGTATCACACCTGATACACCCCTTGCAGCATATAAAGTAATAAAGTTCAACAAAGCAGATTATAACATCCTATGGGATGGTATAAACAGCATGACTGCACCACCCCCTTCAGATGGAACAGGCAACTATGCCGAGCTCTACACTAATACTTTATGCAACCACCTGCACAACTGCATTGACTCACCTGTACCTGACAGGGGCAAAACAAGCTCCTCGGGGCACAGCTTACCTGCCTGTTGGACAACTGCCATTACAGGCTTTACAATAAGAGGTAGTCATTGGTGTCTCACAGGAGGGATGGAGTCCACCCCTAAAATGGTAGAACTCCATCCTCAACTTACACAAGCAAATAAGTGTTGTTGTGAAGTCCTGCAAAAGAAAGTATGGAACAAAATTAGCCTCCTCCACAAAGGACAACCACAAGGCACTGTGTAGTTACATGTGTAACATAAAAGGAATGGCCCACATTGTTGCCAAACTCATACTTAATGATACCACATATAATGAGCTTGTAGACATAGCTAACCTGTTAGCCCACAGATTCTGTGACAACTGCACTGCCCTGTCCCCACCACACATACACCATGACATCCCTACAACTAGTCCGATACCTTGTATCTCTAAAGAGCAGGTAGTAAATGGCCTCTCTAAGATGACAAACACAACATCTCTTGCACCTGCTAACATCGCAGTCTGCATCTTACATGGTATCCAACATGGATTACCAACATCAATTGAAACTCTTTGCAATCATAGTGTAACCACTGTCTGCATCTCAGCTGAATGGAAATCGGCCACTGTTATCCTCTTGCACAGAGGTGGTGCATCCACTGACCATGGGAACTATAGACCTATTAGCCTGCCTAGCATATCTGTGAGGCCATAGGGCAAATAATCATGGGCCGTATCAACAAAGATATAGATAATCTAAAAACACTTGACCTTACAATGTTTGGGTCTGTGAAAGGGAGACCACATCTGTTAAACCTGATGGACATCTATGAGGCAGTCACCAATGACCTGGATGAGGAGGTATCTGTGTATACAACCACCTGGACCTGTTGCTTGACACTATCCCGCTCAGGCATCATTGACAAACTCATCCAACTAGGCATCAGCCCTTATATCATTAGAGGGGTCACTAACTGGCTTACTGATAGAACTCATATAGTCACTATATGGGAATCCACTTCCAATAGCAGAGCTGTAACCACTGGTGTTCCACAGGATTCAGTATTGGGTCCTCTACTGTTTGGAATACATTTATCTGAAGTATAAGCATAAACTGAATTCCTGTGGCTGACAAGATTTGCTGATGCCTGCAAACTAGGAGCAGTCACAGACTCTCCAAATTATGTCAACATCATACAAGAGGGTCATACATGACCAAATGATTGTTGACATAATCATGGCATTAAACTCCATGCAAATATATGTAGTATCATTCCTTTTAGTACCAGCAATGCTGATGCTAAGTATCACATCAATAGCAGCACCATAAGAACATACTCAGGGTTGAGAGACCTGGGCACATAGGTTTACACCTACCTTACCTTAGATCACCATGTCTCCACAGTGGGAAGAAGGGCATTATGTCTTGCTCATGTCATAACTGAGGGCACTGTCACCTGAATATGAAGTAGTAGTAACCTCCATGTACTCTTCCCTCATCAGGCCAATATGTCAGTGTAATGGCCATTTTATTATGTATGTTTCCAAGCACCAGTGGCAATTGCAGAGACCACAAAGGTTCCTTACAAGGGAAATTTAAGTCTTCAGCATCTGTCTTATGGGTATCATCTGAAATCTCTGTAACATCAGTGTGTGTCATACAGACTACTCAGAGGTTATCTCTGTCTTGCATACAAGAATATCTGTAACCCTACTTTATTGGTAATGCTGCATATCTGTATGTCAAATGGTACATGGATTACTCACTGTGAGGACCTTAGCCTGGTATGTGACATCAATACAACATTCTGGAGGGAGAGATATGTCTACCAGAGTTTAACAAACCTTTGCAACAGACTCCCACTTAATGTCAAACAGCGCACATCATTGCATCTCTTCAGATGCAATCTGTACGATTCCAATGAGTAACCATAAGTTCACCATGGGAGTTCTGCCTGTGTCCCCCATGGACAAGGGCAATAGGTGCTGACCCTGTAAATAAGGGTAAGAACTTGGCTAGGATTGTAAGGGTCCCAGGGTCATTAGCCTAGTAAATTTCAATGATCCTATGAGCCTATAGGCTAATATAAAATGTTCTAACTGGCATCCACACACATCAACTTGGCTATAGTGAGAATGGTATTACTTCCAATTAATATTTACATGGCAATGCACAGCACACACACACACACACACACACACACACACACACACACACACACACACACACACTCCAAGTTGGCTACAAAGAGATTAGAACCTTTACCTATCCAGTCTTATACATTACTGATCACAGTATGTAATGCACATGCCACGGTACTCTTATGCTAGATGAAATAAGCAGGCCTTGTGGAGGACAGGAATTGTGAGCCCTGTGTCACCTGCTATGGCCAAAATAGTGCAAACCCTACCTCTTTCTAAGTCAGTGTGGTAATCACATGTGTTTTGCAGGGAAATGTATATACCCACACAGACACAGCAAATAGGCTGGTGTGAGATGAGAACCCTGTCATATTGGGTGTTACACATTACTTACAGATCACAGTATTTAACACACACATCAAGGCTTAGGTCTGACATAAAATGGCTGCTGGTAGTCTTATGGTAGATGACATCAGCAGACATTGTGTAAGACAGGAGTTTGGAGTCCTGCATCAACTACAAGGGCTAAAAAGTGCATATCCATTGCAGTTTGGAAGTCAGTAAGGGATTCACACTTGTTTTGTAGTGAGATGCACATACCCAAACAAATACGGCAAGTGGCTGGAGTGAGATTAGAACCCCTACCTAATTTTACAGGCTACAGATGACAGTAATTAATACACATGCCAAAGCTTAGGTCCAATATTAAAATGGCTGCTGATAGTCTTATGGTAGATGACATCAGCAGGCCTTGTGTAAGACAGGAGTTTGGAGGCCTGCATCAACTGCAACGACCAAAAAGTGCATATCCAGTGCAGTCTGAAAGTCAGTGAGGGATTCACACTTGTTTTGTAGGGGGATGCACATACACACAAAAACTCAGCAAATGGGCTGGAGTGAGATTAGAAGCCCTACCTATCTAATCCTACACACTATAAATCACAGTACATAATGCATGTGCCACAGCATAAGTCTGCTTTATAAATGACTGCAGGCAAACTACTTGTAGAGGACATACACAAGGCCTGTGTTGAACAGCAAGTGTGGCCTGCAATGTGACACTGACTATTACTGTCATCTGCATCTAGTAGCCTAGCAGTCAGATAACTGCTTTTTATCCTAGCTATGTGGCAACAGTAGACATTTTCGTCATATGTATTTGTTTGCATTTGGATAGGCAAGCCTGTGGCCAAAAACAATTTGCCCTGTCAATGCGTAAATACACATCATACATTACACAACTTGTTCACTTGTTGTTGTATGTGTGGTGACATCCAGTAGGCACAGGGGTCTGTAAGTAAGTTCATTATCTACTGTTGAGCCCTTATTTTTGTCCCTTTGACCAATATTATATATGTGTCATAGTGCAGCTTTAATCACCCAATTTGAGTATGTTCAGCAATACATTATATGTATATATATATATATATATATATATATATATATATATATATATATATAGATATATATATACACACACACACACACACACATACACACACACACACACACAGGATTTTGTGTATTATACAATATGACACCTGTCCCTATTTCTGCACTGCTGCACTTCACTCACATTGGCCAAGATTTTCTAAAGTTATCTTAATGTAATTAATATGTGACAGCAGTTAAAACAGTACAGCACAAACAGACTGACAGTCTATAGAACAAAAATTATTGATACCTCACATCAAAAACAAGTGGATGCTTCTAGATAAGAACCACGGACACCATCACACAAGGTGAATGCCTTAGTCCTTTAATCCTTAGAAGCTGCTTGACAGATGGGGGGGGGGGTCATTCATTACACAATCAACTGCATAAATAAGAACATTGGTTATTCCCCTGTTACCCAAGACATACAATGTATGATCAATTTCTGTAATAGTGTCCTGAAACTGAGTGAAATGTTCATATACCATTGATGAAATGCAACAGTTGACACAACTGTAGTTCAGGGCTGGCTCTGTCTGATGCAAGCAGTACACAGTTAATACATGAATAGGTACAGGAAGTGTGAGTTGCCTGGCATCAATTTTAATATCTATATGTGAGAAGGAGTAAGGTGTTAGTCCCTAGGTTCCTTGGTTGTCAGTGAATGTGCTATGCATTGTCTCTTAGTCAAAGCCAGGGCATACTGAGCATGCCTATGTTTTCCTACAGGGACTTCAGCAGGGGTTCCTTCTCTGAGTCCTGTGACTGTGGTGACCTAGGTACTGGTGGGGGGCTGTGATCCCTTCCTTTTGCTGATCTTGCTGCAGCTGTTTCCACAGGATCCGAATGTGTAGCATAGCACATACTGTGAATATCTGTGCATATGTGGCTGGAGAATACTGCAGGGCTCCACCAGATATATCGAGGCACTGAAACCGTGATTTCAAAAGCCCATACATATGCTCTATGATGTTCCTAGTTTGTGCATGTGCCTCATTATGGTGTTCTTCCATGGGTGTATGTGCATTTCTGATGGGTGTGATCATCAATGGCTCCAGAGCATAGCCAGAATCCCCCAGTAAATGGCCCTGTGGGATGTTCCTCTTAGCAAACATCTGGTAAAGCTGTGATGTGTGCCAGATATGGGAGTTGTGATAACTACCAAGGTTGTCAGCTCACACATTCAGGATAATCCCCTGGGCATTGCACACAACCTGGCAGTTGTTGGAGTGGTACCCCTTGCAGTATGCGTAGATTGCACCCTGCTCACCAGGTGGTGCCTTGATGAGCCTTGATGTGTACATGCGTGCAGTCTATGTCATCAAGTACTTCAGGGTAGTGTGCTATATGGTAGAAATCTTGCATATTGCTGGCCCTCACATCAGGGGTAAGGGGAAAAAATATGTGCTCACTGGCATAGTATCCAGAAATTGGTGGAGTATCCTGGACGCAGATGCCTGTGATACCCCCATTATGTCCCCAGTTGGTCTTTGAAAAGTACCTGTAGCTAGTACCCTAAGGCTACATATACCTTTGTCTCCACTGGGATGGTTTCCCCTCTGTTAGCTCTGGCTCTGAGTTAAGGGTAGCAGAGTTCACTGAGCTCTTGTAATATGTCCCTGTCCACTCTGTAGCACTCAATCTCCAGCTCATGTAGCTCCTGGAACATTACCCTGGGCCTGAACACTCTTCTCCTTCTCGGTCTAGGCCTATTGTCAGCAGCACCAGCAGCATTGACTTTAGCATCTAGCACATACAGATGTAGCAGACTTACTGCAGCTCCTAGCATTAACCCAGTTAAAATTTCCAAGTCTTTACTCCAGTGACCCAGAGTACTGAGAGAAAATCATAATTTAGAGGGTATGCATATTTTATTCAGTTCTGCTTTGGGTCTACCATGTGGGAATGGCTAATTATGATGCAGTTTACCTGCGCATGATATAATTAACATTATTTAAAGACTCTACTTTAGTGTGCACCACTCCACGATGCCCACGGCACATAGCATAACGTGTACAAAAGTCAAAAATATTTATTGAAGATATCCTGTTTTAATTGACTGCTGTCTGCATCATAACCATCACTTGGGTAATCTGCTCATAGGGACATGCTAAGGTATGCTGTGCACCACGCAGACACAGGGATAGTAACAAAAAAATCCTAAAAATAATAAGACAACCCAACCCCCAATGTCATCCACATCCTCTGGGAATATGAACATCATGTAGGAGCGGACACAGTTGCTCCTTTCAACAATTCAGGAAATCCACCACATTTGTATACACATAAATGTTGACAGCCTATTTACTACATGTTTTGTAGCTGTGTGAGTTTGGTAACAAGCAAACAAAATCAAAGAAACAGGTGTGGAACAGCTAAACATGCTGGTGAACCAACACAAAATTAAATCCAGTAACAAAACTGAGCTTGGTAACAGCACATATGCACTGTTGTATGGACCCAACACAATGTCCTACAGTATATTTGTGATAACCATGTTATTTATTTTTTTTTATTTCTTTTAAGCATGTTTGTGCACTGCGGCACATAGCACAAACATGTTGAAATTATTTAAAAAATTATTATTCATTTTAGAAATTATCTCCCTTTTTCAGATATCGGCAATGTGCCTTTTGCACATATATGTATGTGATCTAACATTTTCTGAGGAGTTGTCCATACTTGTGGGCTTTTACATCTCCTTTTGTCCGTATAGACTCCTGTACATGCCACTGAGACAGAATTTACATGGATGCCTTTCTGCTTGTTATATTGCTCCACCTGGGTCATTTGCATAAGATTCAACTGCCTATGAGGTAATTTGTATTCCATGGAACTTTCCCTGCTTGCACATGCTTGCTGGATGCTAAGTGACACTTACTGAATCTAAAATTGTTTGTGCTCATGTACAAATCGTGCCACGATGTGTACACCAAAAAAAAAAAATTATGTAAGCTTTATTGAATTCCTGCCAGTATTTTTCATTACAACTAGATTTATTTTTGCAACCTAAGCCACATTGCCAGCATCATTCTTTCTCTTCTTTACCTTTACAGTAATGTTCTTTGGTCCTTCCAAGTTCAGGGTATAGTTCGATCTTTCAGCCTTTCCCCTGAATCCTTTTTTTCTAATCTCCTCTGTTGGAACAGTTACGTCATTTTTTTGTAGACTGAATGTTGTGACTAAACAATGTTATCATTCTTTATAAAATGGGTATTACATATCAAAGTAGTATCATTTTGTGTAGTAAGCATACATTCATACATACATACATACATACATTCATTCACGTTTTCTTACTAGTAATTTGCTGTTGCTTTCTCACTTTCTCTTTTTTTATTTTCTCCTACGTGTCCTGAATTCTCAGACTGCTTTATCCTTGTACTCTGAATTACTGTGGTCATTTGTGGTATCTTGAGTGATCTTGAATAGCAGATGCTACTTTCTTTCCTAAATGTGCTCTTTTTGCACAATGCCTGATAATATTTATCTGTAATCATTTTCCACGCTGTGCCAACTGCACAAGTGCGATCATTGTCAGTTCCCAATAACAGTAAGCAAATCATCCAACTTTTGACATGAGCGACACAAGATCCCACTGTTATCATGTGACACCATTACATATACACCACAGCGTTTAATGCACTCCATAAGATACTTGTGCTTCAGCAAATCATTTATGATGCATTCATTTAATGGAGCCACTCAAAATGATGAACAATCATAGTAATGAATTTAGTTAGGGACAGAAATATCTACATCAATGATCAGGAAATTCACAGAAATCTGAACTAGTAAAACAACTTATGTTGTATGAAAATAATGCATATAATATAATATAATATAATATAATATAATATAATAAATATCAAATAAAGTATACTGAACTAACCTTATGCATAGGGAAATAGTTCATAATGAAGCTATTGTGACTCACTGCAATAGTTTTGCACTTCAAACTAAGATAAGTCTGTCTTCTCACAATCATGGTTAAAATAATAACTATAGAGAAGATCCATGGGAAGGTTAGACTTTTGCCTGAACGCAATCTATTCCTTTCCACTAAAACAGTAAAAGTCAGAGATAGCAAAGAAAATATAAATAAAGTATAACTTCCTCTGCCAAACAGTTATATAGGAAAGCACAAACCAACACAGACTGGTTTGATATAATATCTGGTGATCGGTAAGTAGTACAGAGTATGTTTGCCATGATTTACAAGTTACATTAGCAATTAACACTTACTCGATAACTTGACATCTATAATGCATATTTTATTTAGTCTTTGGCATAGCTATTAAGTTAGCTTAGAATCCATACATAATAAGTAGTGTGACTAGAAGAAACAAGTGCAAAGTGGTGAATAAGGAGGAAAGGGAAACGGAGACAACTGTGTAAAAGAAACGGATAAACAGAAGGTGGGAGAAGGATGGCATTTTATGCAGGAGAGGTAGAAAACAATGATGGCGATGGGAGATTAAGAACAAATAACTGAATAATTAAATGTTACTGCCACTCAGCTGAAAAATGACGTGCTGATTGCCAGCTATGTGGAGGAAATAAATGAGGTTTGAGTAGAAACCAAATTGCCCACGGACATCTTCAGATGAGTGTCAGGTAGGAATAGTAATGGGAGTTAAGATGGTAGTGGAAGAGGGTTATTGTTGGGGATGGAAGTGTTAAATTGGGAAAGTAGGAGGGGTGGGAGGAAATGAGGTTGGTGCAAGGAGTTGCTTAACTGATTTTGTGCGACTGCAACTGGATAAGGGATCAGATTTTGACATGAACCTGGAGGTACTCCAGAGAAGAGGTAGGCCTTGAGTTATTGGCGATAGCTGGTGAGTATATACATATCTATCTATATATATATATATATATATATATATATATATATATATATACACATACACACACGTGTGTGTGTGTGTGTGTGTGTGTGTGTGTGTGTGTTTGTATATTTTTTTCCTCTACTCATGCTATGTCCATTGACTGGGTAATTTGTTTGGCTGTATGCTTCACTGGTGGCTCTTCAGTTCAGAAAGCTGTGGCCTGGGTTCAAATTTAGTTTGTTATTTAATTAAGGTGTTAAGCCGCAATGGTACTGTTGTAGCATTGTTGCCTCACAGCAAGAGGTTCTCCTGTTCAATTCTCGGCTGGAGTGCCTTCTGTGTGGAGTCTGCATGTCCTCCCCGCGGTCGGGTAACCTCCGAAAGACATGCGTGAAGGGGCGTGCCTTCGCTGAAGGTTGGGCTAGCAACTCGCACCATAAAAATCTACTGCCAATCATTAGCGGACTGGAGCTCTGTTGTGGCGACCCCTAACCAGGAAAAGCCAAAAAGACAAACATAATTTAATTAAGGCGTTAGGCATGTGCTACAGCTTTTCTAAGGCCTTGTGTTCATTTAATGGCTCTAATTTTGTTTTGCTTGGTGCTCTTTGCCTTTTTGGTGGTGACTTTCTTTCCCAAAGTGCTCTCAAAGCAATGATTGTTATGGTGATGCCCCCGTATTGTTAAAAGTTAAGTCTGCAATAATGCAATGAATAAGATTACAGTGGTATTTTGCTCTGTGTGGTAATGTTACTTGAGGAACCTGATCAAGCAATACCCACAGGATTTGTATATGCAGAAGTGCTGAGCTACAAAATGATTGATACAAAAGGAAGGCTCTATGTTAGGGTACAACAGATATTACCCGATGTGTTGCTCTGTTGTCTTGTTAGTGTCATTAGTTTTGTAAACATCTTCACAGAAGCAGAAATTTTAACAGACAGATTTCTCATACAGATACCCATGTCTTCCTCTGCACTCTAGTGTGCAATTAAAATGTAGCATGAAAAAAATTGCCTAAGACATTTTGGTTGCCTCATTTAAAGGTGAATTGCTTTCAGCATACCTGCCATTCTGTTTTACATACACACACTTAGTCTGCCTGTTACAGGAAATGGGCTGTAATGGAGGTAACAAAGGCTGGTTTCCATCTCTGCAAGAGGCAACTCCTTAGATAGTGTCATTTTGTGTGGCCAGATGCATTTTTGGGTTCTGCTGTTATTTGGGTCTTTGACAAAATGAGAGGATTTGTGCTTTCTTGCCATTTCTGAAGGGTTGGAGCTTTGGGTGCTGTCTGGTGTTGTATGTGGAATGTGGTCTTCACAGTTTTCATAACATTAAGGTTTACTGGGAGTTGAATGGGCTCTCAGGCTGTGGGAGCATGTTCATAGGTGAGGAGAGGTCCTCAAGTAATGGCAGTTGGTTGCGCATGCACCCAGTGCAATTAATGGTCGATGGAGCTCATTTTACCTTTCTATACCACACCACTGTCTCTAAATAATTAAAAACTGCACATTTGACATAAAGCAATGTATTTTTGCCCCTTGGCACAAGTGTTCCAGATGGGGCCATGGATTCTGTTTTGAGACAGCAGGGATGTGTGAGGCTCTTGCCTGTTGGTGGTCTTCGTTTGGAGAGTCCATGTTGGTTGGATCCAAAGGTTTTGCAATGCTTAGCTTATTTTGAGTGGAGTCAATCAAACTTGCATTGTCTTTGTTCAGTGGTGTTTTCTGGTCCAGTTTGTCACTTGTTTTGGTTTTGGCTCGTCATTTCATTTTTCCTGACCAGTTTAATCTTGGAGAATGTATGATGCATTTGACACTTTTCACCAAGGTGTGTAGCAGATGGAGTGAGTGACAGAGTGGGGGGAATGGTGGGAAACATGATCTGGCTGGGGACTGGCATGTTGGGTCAATTGTGGTTGTATTTGTTGTGATCTTGAACTATTTGACAAAACTGGCTACACATATTTCTTACCAATTAGTGTTCTGATGTTGAGTGCTGATTGTTTTTCTAGACTTGTCTGGCAATGGACACGTGCTTGGCTGTTGAGGCGCAAAGCCCAATTTTGCAGATGGTCCAGCTTTTTCTTTATGTGTTTCGTCTGTTACTTGTGGACCTGTAGTTGTCTGGCTGCATAGAGTCGCAGTCCTTAGATGCTGGCATTATACCTCTCAACTGTATAGATTTTTGCAGAATGTCCAGGTTTTTTCCTCATATTTTGGGTCTGTTCCTCATAAACATTGTGATTGTCTAGATTTTTGTGGCAAATCAGTAAGGAATTAATTCACTAATTAATTACAGTATTTGAGTTTCAGACTTCATATCCTTCAGAAAATGCATGGTAACACAAGAACTTTTATTCTAGCAAATTTCTAAGTTTATAAGAGCAATATTTAAAATATAGAAATTAATATAGATTGTGCTGCCATTGTAAGATATAACTCAGGTGAATGCTTTCAGTCTCCCAGGGTTTCCTAACAGATCAAACCACGCAAAGCTGTGAGGTACAAGCACTCCTCTCTGTCTGCAGAGGATATAGTCAGTTAGCCAGTGCTAAGATTCATTCCTAATTATGGGAGGGAATATTTCAATCTGAAGATGATTGTTTATTTATTTTTTTCTCTTACATTGTGAGCACAGAAGCTAGTACAAAACCGTACCCTAGCTTCTAGCTTCTTCTTTGTGAATGTGCACACCTGCACAACGTCACAATACTCTCTAGCATCCAAGAATGAGCTCTTGGAGAAATTTTAAACTACTGTTTATACCTGCACAAAGTCATGATGCTCTGTTTTAATCACCCACCCCAAAACAACACATTTCTAAATATACTTCCCTAGTGAGCATTCTTGCAGGTCAATTCCAAGTAGATTGCAAAGGTGAATTATTTTGCATGTTTCTGTGAATGGGAAGAGATAATTGTCTTAAGTCTGTATTTGCTTCTCATTTACTAATTGCTATATCTACTTTTAAACTAAGAATTGTTTGTGATGTACCCCATGGTGATAAGCATTCCTATTTACTGTTTGTAGAAACTTTTTTTTTATTATTATTATTAGCGATATGGGTTCTATGCAGATTATAGCTCAGATGGGGACCCCAGCCTTTTTCAAGGAAAGCTTACCAACTGTAAATCTGTTCTCCCACTCTTTCAGAGGATTGACAATTGTTTTTTTTTTTTCTTTTGCAGATAGCAAAAGTGCAGAATTTGTATCAGCTGGTGGCCGAAGGAAGTGGACTTGACAGGTGATGGATGCTGATGTAGTGGATGTTCCAGTCACTGGAGCAGTGCGCAATGAAGTCACAGATGGTGGAAGCACAGAGTTTGCATCAGCCATTGAACCTAAGGAATATAGTGTTTTTATGTGACGTTTGCACAGCGAGGGTTAAATATCCAAGAATATTTTTTATTTATTTTTTTATTTTATTTATGTGAATTGACAGTCAGGTAGATGGACTGATCCATCATGTAGCCATTTTATTTTAACCACAACAGTATAATATTATCTAAAGTATGCCATTACCACCTTGTAGTTACACAGTTTTCATAGCACGTGGAGTTAATTATTCTATATAAAGACTATTATAAAGGTGGGGTCTGTCCTCCAAATCTCTATTATAATATATCATTATCTTCATACATTTTGTGCAGTGTGAAAAGTGCAAGCCAGCAAAAGGTATCCAACAACACAGCGCTTTCATGGCTCTATTTCTGCAGTGTGGTCAGTAAATATTCAGGCAGTGTCATACAGCTAAAAACTCCATGTGATTACCAACTAGAAACCCTGTAAGGAATCAATTTTATATTTGTCTGTCTGTGCCTACTGCTTGTAGGAAATGGCAACTGCTGCTTGGCAAAAGAACTTAGTAAACTGTTGGAATTAAACACATTTTTAACTAAATTAACAATATAGTCAATCATTTATTTGGACATTTGTGCATTGTATAGACAGTAGTGCTGCAGGCATAAGTCTTGAATAATTTCTTAACCTGAAGTAATTGAGTCACTAGAAAACGTACTAGTCAAATTGTATATGCTTTATGTTTGTACTCTGTGCTTATCTGCTAGATATTAAAAGTTGTAGGGAAATACAAAAAAGCTCATTAAAACCAAAAACCTAATATGACATAAAAAAGTTAACATATAAATGCATGAGCCAAAAATGCATGTGTTTGTTACAATAAGATTCCATCAATTATGTAATGAATTATAGTAATGTCTCCAAAAACAAGAATAATAATAAAAACAAAACAGTGGCAGTCAATGGCTTCTTGCTGCCATTAACTGCGATTAAATCTTCATTGTCCTCAATGTTTTTGATTAACTG